>NW_006202960.1:301636-328701 GCF_000334495.1 Tupaia belangeri chinensis
AAGGGGGGGATGATTTATGACAGCATGAGACCTACATCCTTTACATGCAAGGTTCACAGGATTCATGCTCCTATGAGAATTTAATGCCACTACTGATCTGACTGGAGATGGTGCTCAGGTGGTCTGTGAGTGATAGGAAGTGTCTCACTTGCCCACCACTCACCTCTTGCTGTGCATCCAGTTACTAATACACCACTAATAGGTACCAGTCTATGGCCCAGGGCTGGGAGACCCCTGTTTTATATAATGAGAGATAAAGATCTAGAATTATTCTTCCCTTAAAGATACCCAGTTTTCCCATCACCATTTATTTGGAAGATTGTCTTTTCCCAAATAGATGTTCTATGCACTTTTCTCAAAAATCAGCTAGTTGTATATGCATGAACTTATTTTTGAGTTCAGAGTTCTCTGTTCTGTTCCATTACTTTATGTGTAGTTATTTCCCCCAATGTCATGCTGTTTACTTTATTATATTTTTGTAATATTGGTTACTGTGATGCTTTCTGCTCCATTCTCTTTGATCAGGATTACTTTGGTTATTCTGGATCTTTTGTGGCTCCATACAAATTTTATGTATTTTTTTCTATTTCTGTGTAGATTTTCATTCGTCTTTTGATAGGTATTGTGTTGAATTTGTAAATAGCTTTGAGTAGTATGAACATTTTAATAATATTAATTGATCCAATCCATGGGTGTGGGATGTCTTTCTATTTATTTTATATCTCTTTCAATTTTATTCATCATGGTTTTAAACTTTTCATCATAGAGCACTTTCACCTCCATGGTTTAATTTATTCCTGTGTATTTGGTTTTCCTTATAGCTATTGTAAATGGGATTACTTATTTTCTCTCAACTATTTCATTACTAATGTATACAAATTTTGTTAATATTTTTTAATATTCTGCCTTCTTCCTATGGAAATCTGCCACTGTGGACATGGAGTGAAATTCTGTGTACCTGAAGACAGAGGGTTCCTGAGGTAGCTGTGATTGTGAAGCGTCTTGGTATCCTAAAGGAAATGAAACTTCTGGTCCCCTCCTGCACTTGTGTGACTCACCTAGCACTCCATGTGTTCTCTAGAGACATATGGATGTCTTCCCTGAGGTCCACGCAGGAGCCAGTAGCAGTGAGAGAGAAAGTGAGTGATGAAGGACAGAAAATTTCAGACTTCTTGCTACTGCCCTTTGCCCATGCAGAAAAAACTCCCCAAAATTAGAAACAAATGCTATAGGATATAAGCACTTGCCAGAGAGATGAGAGAGACAAAGAGACAGAAAGTGAGAAATTACTCCCCTAAGGAGATGGCCATGCCAAAATCCTTTCTCCACTCACCTCCCAGGAATTTGAGTAGAAATATACATGTGCCTGGCGTGAGTTCTCTGGTAGGAGCTGAATCACAGTCAACCATGTGGGAGGCCGTCGCTTTAACCACTGCGCTGTCTTCTGGACCCTAGAAGGTTTTTTTTTTTTTGTTTGTTTGTTTGTTTGTTTTTAAAAAGCCTTTAATAAAGATTTTTACGTGTCATCTGTTTTATGGAAAACAATCTAAAAGTTATGGAAACACTCCAGTCAATAAAATTTTATCTTTCAGATCATATTCTTTTTCTTCAACATCTGTACATTTTGTCTGATGCTCTCAAAAACAGATCTTGAGTTCATTTTGACTCCTCAGTGTCTCTATAGGAAGCTCTACAGGATACAGATGCATATTCAGTGGCAGCTTATCTTATTTATCTAGTTATACTTCATTCCAACTACGGCTGCATCTTGAACAAGCGGTTCTCTAGGATCTTATATGAAGGCCATGAGATTGAAGGAGGAATCACTGAGGTTTCTCTTGAAACCAGATTTCCGTGGTGCACTAACCTATCACTAAGATTTCCAACAAGAAGTGACTCTAGAATCGTTTGTATTAAGACCATTGAGTAAAGATCTCTTCTGTTTCTCCACAAGAAGTTTGGCACTGACTTTTGTTAACTTCTCATTAGTCTTTTTTTTTTTTTTCTTTTTTTTGAGAGGTTTTTGCTATAGGTCATGAGTGCTCACTGGAAGACAGAGAGAGACAGAGAGACAGAAGTGAGAAATCACCCCCCAGGGGTGGATGACCAAGCCGCAATCCCTTTTACACTTATTTTCTCTCAACTATTTCATTACTAATGTATACAAATTTTGTTAATATTCTGACTTCTTCCTATGGAAATCTGCCACTGTGGACATGGAGTGAAATTCTGTGTACCTGAAGACAGAGGGTTCCTGAGGTAGCTGTGATTGTGAAGCGTCTTGGTATCCTAAAGGAAATGAAACTTCTGGTCCCCTCCTGCACTTGTGTGACTCACCTAGCACTCCATGTGTTCTCTAGAGACATATGGATGTCTTCCCTGAGGTCCACGCAGGAGCCAGTAGCAGTGAGAGAGAAAGTGAGTGATGAAGGACAGAAAATTTCAGACTTCTTGCTACTGCCCTTTGCCCATGCAGAAAAAACTCCCCAAAATTAGAAACAAATGCTATAGGATATAAGCACTTGCCAGAGAGATGAGAGAGACAAAGAGACAGAAAGTGAGAAATTACTCCCCTAAGGAGATGGCCATGCCAAAATCCTTTCTCCACTCACCTCCCAGGAATTTGAGTAGAAATATACATGTGCCTGGCGTGAGTTCTCTGGTAGGAGCTGAATCACAGTCAACCATGTGGGAGTCCATCACTTTAACCACTGCGCTGTCTTCTGGACCCTAAAAGTTTTTTTTTTTTTAAATAAAAAAGCCTTTAATAAAGATTTTTACGTGTCATCTGTTTTATGGAAAACAATCTAAAAGTTATGGAAACACTCCAGTCAATAAAATTTTATCTTTCAGATCATATTCTTTTTCTTCAACATCTGTACATTTTGTCTGATGCTCTCAAAAACAGATCTTGAGTTCATTTTGACTCCTCAGTGTCTCTATAGGAAGCTCTACAGGATACAGATGCATATTCAGTGGCAGCTTATCTTATTTATCTAGTTATACTTCATTCCAACTGGGGCTGCATCTTGAACAAGTGGTCTCTAGGATCTTATATGAAGGCCATGAGATAGAAGGAGGAATCACTGAGGTTTCTCTTGAAACCAGATTTCCGTGGTGCACTAACCTATTACTAAGATTTCCAACAAGAGGTGACTCTAGGATCGTTTGTATTAAGACCATTGAGTAAAGATCTCTTCTGCTGCTTCTCCAAAAAAAAAAACTTTCTATTTGTTTTTTTTTTTTTTTTTTTTTTGAGAGGTTTTTGCTATAGGTCATGAGTGCTCACTGGAAGACAGAGAGAGACAGAGAGACAGAAGTGAGAAATCACCCCCCAGGGGTGGATGACCAAGCCGCAATCCCTTTTCCATACTCTTCTTGGGATCTTGGGCATGCACACACGCCTGGCATGAGTTTAAACCACCAGGTCTGGGACTTGAACTGTGGTTGACTACATGGGAGTCCAGCAATATAGTCATTACGCCAACTGCTGGTCCCATCATTAGTCTTTTTTTTTTTTTGGAGAGGTTGTGTGCACTCACCAGAAAGACAGAGAGAGACAGAGAAACAGAAAGTGAGAAATCACCTCCCCCCACGGGGGTGGCCACTCTGCAATCCCTTCTCCTCCATTCTCCTCTTAGGATCTTGGGCACGCACACACGCGCCTAGCCTGAATTTTAAGCCACTGGGTCCGGGATGCGAACCGTGGTCGACTACATGGGAGTCCAGTGACATAGCCATTACACTAACTGCTGGTCCCCTATCATTAGTCTTGTTCAGGTTATCTGATATTGATTTTCTAACTTGTGATTCATCTAGATAGAGTTGCTTATAGTTTTTCAATTCTTTGTTATTAGAATCTTCTTGAGAAGTGCTTATTTGAAGAGTTTGTATTCCAGATCTTTAATTCTGAGTTCTATCTTACTTCTTATAGAAGCAAAATTACTTTCTCTTAATTGCTCTAAGTTTTCTAGAGATGATACTTGGATCTGTAAAAATAGATGGACTTCTTTTACATTTTCTTCTATATCCTGTCTTGCTCTCCTTTCAATATCACATTATACTGTTTTACTTAAACATGTTCTACCATATGTATTTCAATATGACTTTTGAGGTTTACTACTTATTCTAACTCCAATTTATTCTTCCCTAGTATTATACAGGTTTTCTGTATTGATTTCATAAGTGACAACTTCTGCTGAAGAATTCTTTTTTTTTTTTTTTTTTTTGCATCTAGATGTGCATATTTTTAAGTTGTAGTCTCCAGTTTTGCTGTCATGGAATAATTTCATCAACTCCTGGATTTAGTTATCTGTTTTCTCTTTCATCTCATTCAGAGATGTTTTAGAATATTAACTTGAATACCCATTTCAAATTGACTGACTTTCAAATCTCCTAGGGAACTAATTTCATTTTCATGTTTATTTAACTTCTTTCTTGTCATTTCTAAGAGTTTCTTAAATCCATTTATCTTTTTCTCTAATTCATCATTTTTCATTTCCTGATCCAAATTATATTTCAGAGATTGTTTATTTCCTTCTTTAACTGTTCTTTTTTTTTAACCCAAATAACTTCTTTCTCCTCTTTCTGATATCCTAATCTCACTTAATTTCCAAATGCAGCAATTTCTGATAGTCAGTCCTGCCTCTTTCTATTTCTCTCAAAAATATTAACAGCAGATTAGACCATGCAGAAGATAGAATCTCCTTCTGGTAAATCATTGATTAGATAAAGCTACCAAAAATAGTGATAAGATAACAAAAATATCCCCAACAACTAAAAAATGATGACAAAATACGGGAAATATTAAACACCATTAAATGTCCAAACATATAAATAATAAATATTCTAGAAGGTGAAGACTCTGGTAAGGTCATAGAAAACATGTGAAATGAAACACTAGCAGAAACTTTCCAAACCTAGAAAAACATTCATACACCCAGACCCAGGAAACACAACGAACCCCCAATATTATCAACATAAGAAGATCCTCCCCATCACACATCATGGCCAGACTGGTCAAAATTAAATAGAAAAAACATTTTTTTTCATTGTTTAAGGCTTTATTAAGTTGAAATTTTACACCCACTTTCACAATCTAGATTTTTACTTAATTTTTAAACTTACGTTTAATTACTTTACATCTTTACAGTGTATTTATCCCAGTCTGGATACACTGCACATTAGTCAAGTCAAAGCCATTACATATATCATTAGCAGATAACTTATTATTGTTTTGTTTATTAAATGTGTTGTTTGCTTTTCCCTGATCCCCTCCCTTTCAACCTGTTTCCTACTCCCTATTAACCTCCTGCCACATACTGTCTCTAGTATCTACAGTTGCCCTCCCTGCTATTATGCATTCCAGTCTTCAAGATTTTGCTTTAAAGCACAGACATTCCAGATATATTGAATGGGGACATACAATGCCTGTCTCATAGTCTGGTTTGCTTTGCTTAGCATTAAATCTATATTAATTCATTTGTATCAAATCAGGGTCAGGGGCTCATCATTTTTATGGCTGAGTAGTATTCCACAGAGTATGTATGTCACAGTTTTTCAGTCCACTCATATGGGTTGATTACATGCCCTAGGAATTGTAAATAATTCTGCAATCAACTGGGATGTGAGAGTGTTTTCCTGACTGAGGGTTTTCCTATCCTCTGGTAGATATCTCAGAGTGGAATTACTGGATTGCATGGTAGTTGTATTTTTAGGTTTCTAAGTAACCTTCCTATATTCCCGACCGTGGTTGTACTAATTTACATCCCAGCTAACCATTTAAGAGGGTTTCCTTTTCACCACAGCCTCATCAGCATTCATCACTATAATAATAGTTTTAATTGTAACCATTCTGATGGGAGTTAAGTGATATCTCATTGTGGTTTTGATTTGCATTTTCCTTATGATAAGAGAGGTTGAGCATGTAGTTACATCCTTCTTGGCCATCCGTGTATCTTCCTTGGAGAGTTGTCTATTCAGCTTATTTGCCCAATTTTAATTGTATTATTTTTTGCGGGTTAAGATGCTTGAATTCCCTCCATATTCTCTTTATCAGTTCCTTATTAAAGCATAGTATACAATGTATTATTTTCTGACATTGAGGGTTATCTCCTTGTTTAAATTATTCTTTCTTTTACTTCGTGGAAAGTTTTTTTTTTGTTTATTTTTGCCTAATATAGATCCATTTGTCTATTTTTGGGACTCTTGATTGTGTTTTTGGGGTCTTCTTTAAGAAGTCTTTGTTTACTCTGTTGTCTTTATGAATTTTTCACCAGTAGTTTTACATTTATAGGTTTTATGCTTGATCCTTGATCCATTTTGATTGATTTTAATTAATTGTGAGAGATAGGGATCCGGTTTCATTTTTCTGCAGGCGGATATCCTGTTCTTCCAGCACCATTTGCTCAAGATATTTTTCTTTCCCCACTGGATTGTCTTGTGCCCTTTGTTGAAAGTCAGTTGGCCGTATGTTTTGGGAATTATTTTTGAGTTTGAGATTCTGTTCCATTTGTCTACTTGCTTGCTTTTGTGTGAACACTAGGCTGTTTTGATTATCACAGCTTTATAATATATTTTGTGGTCAGGGAGTGAGATATCTTTTACTTTCTATTTTATTACATGGTACTGCTTTGGTTATATGGGGTATTTTATGATTCCCAGCAAAATATTACAATTTTGTTTTCTATTTCTGTGAGCAATATCTCTGGTACTTTGATCAGATTTGCATTAAATTGTACGTTAATTTGGGTAGAATTGACATTTTTATTATATTAATTCTTGCAGTCCAGGAGTATGAGATGTCTTTTGACTTTTTAACATGTTGTACATTTTCCCTTAAGAGATCTTGACTTCTCTGATTAGTTTAATTCCTAGGTACATTATTGTTTTTGTGGCTATTGTATAAGGGATTTCACTCTTCAATTCTATCTCAGTTTGTTCATTGTTAGTGTATAAAAATTATAGATGTTGTATACTGACTTTGTATCCTGGCATTTTACCATATTTATTTATCACTTCCAGGAGTTTCTTTGAGGGATTCTTTAGGATTTTCTTTGTATATAATATCATTTGCCAATAAAGAAAAATGTACTTTTTACGCACTATTTGAATATCCTTCATTTCACTCTCTTTTTTGATTTCACTGGCTAGGACTACCAGTACTTTGTTGAAAAGAAATGGAGAGAGTGGGCAGTCTTTCCCACTCTCCAAAGTTGGAGAGTGGGTCTTGTTCCAGTTTTTAGTGGAAAAGTGTTTATTTTTTTCCCATTCAGTTTGATCTTAGCTATGAGCTTGTCATATATAACTTTTATTGTGTTGAGAAATATCTCTATTATGCCAATTTTGCTGCGAGTGTTAACATGAAAGGATATTGTATTTTAATAAATGCTTTTTATGCATTGATTGATATGATCATATGCTTTTTATCTTTCTCTTTCTCTTTCTCTCTTTCTCTCTTTCTTTTTCTTTCTTTCTTTCTTTCTTTCTTTCTTTCTTTCTTTCTTTCTTTCTTTCTTTTTCTTCTTTCTTTCCTTCCTTCCTTCTTTTTTTGGAGAGGCTGCATACACTCGCCAGAAAGACAGAGGGAGACAGAGAGACAGAAAGCAAAAAATCACCTCCCAGGGAGGATAGCCACCCTGCAATCTCTTCTCCTTCATTCTCCTCTTGGTACCTTGAGGATGCATGCATGCACATGCACTTGGCGTGAGTTTAAGCCACTGGGTCCGGGACTCAAACCATGGTCGACTACATGGGAATCCAATGACATAGCCATTATGCCATCTGCTGGTCCCTATCTTTCCTTCTCTTAATGTAATGTATTATATTCATTGTTTTTCATATGTTGAGCAATCTTTGCAACTCTGGAATAAAGTTTACCTGATCATAGTGTATAATCTTTATAATGTGTTGTTGGATATGATTTGCTAGTATCTTGCTGAGAATTTTTGTAACTGTATTCCTTAAGGATAGCGGTCAGTAGTTTTCTGTTTTTGTTATGTCCTTGGGTATTTTGGGATCAGAGTGATGTGATGGAGACTTCATAGAGTAAATATATGCATACCCCTTCCTTTGGGTCTTGAGAAACAGTTTGAAGAATATCAGGATTAGTTCTTCTTTATTTGTATTATACACTTTGGAAGTGACACCATTGGATTTGGCATATTTTTTGTAGGCTATTTATTATTGATTCAGTCTTGTTGCCTGTTATTGGTCTCTTCAGATTTTCTATTATTTCTTGATTCAATAGTGATAAGTTTTAAGTATCCAGGAATTTGTCCATCTCATTTAGGTTTTTGTGTCTATTGCCATACAATTGCTCTTAGAATTCTCTCATGAGCGTTTGTATTTTGATTAAATCTACAGTAATATTTTCTGATTCATTACACATTTGATTTATCTGGTTGTTTTCTTTGATTTTTTTTGATTAATCTAGATAATAATGTGCCAATTTTGTTTATTTTCTCAAAGAAAATGTTTAGGTTATTTTCTGTATAGTTCTTTTATTCTCTATTTCATTTTTAAATTTCATTTATTTCTGCTTCAATCTTTATTATTTCTTTTTTTATGCTATTTTTTGTTTTTCTTGTTGCTTTTCCAGTTCCCTAAGATGTTTCATTAGGGATGTTTCATCCCTAAGATGTCTATTTGTCACCTTTATGTTTTTTTCTTGTGAGCACTTCTGGCTATGATCTTTCCTCATATGACTACTTTTTGCTGTGTCCCCTAGGTTATAAAAACCTGTGTATTTATTATAATTTTAAAACATTTAATTATTTCAATTAATGACTAAATTCTTAAATTATACTCCTAATTACTTCAATTGTTGCTAAGTCATTCAGAAGTAGAAGTAGGTAGTACCTCTCCCACACAATGTGTTTGTTTCTTTTCAAGGGTTCTTTCTCTATCAGATTTAAAATTTGATTCCATCATGTTCAAAAAAATGCTGTATATAGTTGATATATATTTCACTTTGTCAAGGCTTGCTTTGTGCCCTACAATGTGGTTAATCTTTATTTTAATTTCTTATTTCAATTTAATTTATACATTCAATCATGTATGTCACCAAGTTTGCATAGCAAATATTCTAACATGTGTGTATACTTTTCACCAGTCCAGTTGAGAATACTATACACATTATCTTTAACAGATAATAACCGATTTCTTCATCTCATAACTGCCTTGCCTCTCTATTTTTCCCCTTAATGTCCTTCCTCAGACTCTACTCCTTCTCCTACCATCTTCCCACACTGTATCTGGTATTTATAACCATTTTTTTATGTTTCTACATCCTCTATTCATTCAGTTTCAGCTGTAGAGTGTGGATACTCAGTATAAATTGGACACATACAATGTCTCTTCTTCATAGCCTGACTTGATTCTCTCATGTGGTTAATCTTTAAAAATATTCTATGTGGAACTTAGAAGAAGTGGTATTTTTTTGATTTTTGGGTAAGATGTTCTACAAATGCTGTCAAGTCCATTTGATTTGTGGTATCATTTACCTCTTGTATCTCTTTGTTTATCTTTTGTTAGCTGATCTGTTTAAATGAGACAGTGGGGTACAGAGATTCCCAAGGATTATTGTCCTGTGATCTCTCTCTCCATTTAGGTCTTATAGTCCTTCTTTCACATTGTTGGGTACTCTACTCCTGGGTGCATATATATTTGTACATGCAATATCTTGCATGCACATCAGCATGCAATACATGCAGTATCTCTTACATCTTTCATCTTGAATTCTATTTTGTCTAGTATCAGTATCATGACTCCACCTTTCCTTACTTCGTTTGCATGGAATATTTTTTTCCATGCTTTCACTTTCAGTCTATGTATATCTTTATCAGTGAGACATGTTTCTTGTAAGCAGCAAGAGAGCTCAATTTTTTTTAATCAATTGAGCCAGATTTTATAGGATAATTTAAACCATTAGCATTCAATGTTATTATTGATATTTGCAGGCTTATCCCTGCAAATTTTTTAGTTGTTTTTTTTAGTTATTTTTTCTGTTTGATTATCTTTAACTTTCCTGATGTAGTACTTCCTTCAGTACTTCTTGAAGTGAATTCTTTCCATTTTTATTTATCTAAGAGTGATTTTATTTGTTATTTCCATTTGAAGAATAATCTTGCCAGGTATAGTATTGTTTGAAATTGTTTTTCTTTTAATGTTTTAAATATGTCTTCTCATTGTTTTCTTGCCTGCATTGTTTCAGTTGAACTGTCTGATGATACTTAATAGGATAAGCTTTATAAGTTACTTGACATTTTTCTCTTGCCACTTTTTGAATCTTGTCTTTATCTTTGATTTTTTGCCAATTTGGCTATGATGTGCCGGGGGAGGATCTTTTTATGTTGATTCTATTTGGAGTTCCTTTTATTTCTTGGGTCTGAATTTCTCCTTGTTTCTCTAGATTTGGAAATTTTGAGGGTAATATATTATGGTGGAGCTTTTTCATGCCTTTACCAGCATTTTTACCAGCTTGAATACCAATATTAAGCTATTTTTTGCACTTAATATTCATAGAATTCCCATATGTTATCCAAAGTGTTTTTTTTTGTTTGTTTGTTTTTATTATTCTCTTTGGTAATTGGTCTGTGTTGAAGATTGTGTCTTCAAGGGGCACTTTTTTTTTTTTTTGGCATTTTCCAATTTTTGTTCATGTTCTCAAGAGTGATTTTACCTTTTTTATTGTAGTTTTTATTTCCAGAAGTGTGGTTTGATTGTTTTCAGGGCGTTAACTTCTTGATGTAATTCCTCTTTCTTGTCCTGGAATGATCTCATTTCCTGGAACTACTTGTCTGTTTTCTCTTGCATCTCATTGAGGTTTATAACAATGACTGTTTGGAATTCTTTTTCTGACATTTCTGTGAATACTTTCATGTTGTCCGTTGTTGGTGAGGAGTCACTCTATTCCCTTTGGGAAGAGTTATTGGATAGTCAGAAAAGTCATGACATATTTTTCTATGCACATAATGCTCCATGACTTTTCTGACAGCCCAATATTTGTTTTCTCATATTCCGCTGCCTCTGCACTGGTTTTTGGTCATCTGATGAAGTATCTGTTTCTTCTGTTTTGTTGGAGAATGTCTGGAAGTATTGAAGAAGAAAGTATCACCTTTAGATTCAAGAAAGATCCTGTTAGAGGGCTGTGTCTTCCAGCTCAGATAAACTAAAGTTTATATAAGTAGCTCCAGATGGTTGCTTCCTCTACTAAATTTCAGCTTCTTGTGCTGGGGATGAGCTATGGAGATATGACTTAGTAACAAGGCTCAAGTCATGTGATAAACACCATACAGTGTGCTACTGGGAGAGTCCCCAATTCCAATGGCAAACCAAAGGCATGAGACTGCACTCATGAGGAGAGGCCAATTGAGGCCAGGAAACTGTTGAATGTCTAGGTAGCAGTTTATTTGAAACCACAGCTTATATACTCAGAGTTCAAAACACACACACACACAAACAAAAACAAAAACAAAAAACCTGACAACACAAAATTTTTAAAAAGATAAGAATGAGATATACACCTACTTTCAAAAGTTATTCTAATAGAAAACATGAATCAAATCTCTCAACTGAAATAAGGCATGAGAGAAAAGACTGGGAAGACGTATTCAAATTGCTAAAAGAAAGACAATTTCAATATAGAATACTATACCTGGTACGATGTTTCTTCAGATGAGAAGAACAAATAAAATAATAATTAGAGTAACAAAATTTAAAGAATTCACCAACATTAGACCAGCACTTCAAGAAAAAAATGAAGAGTTCTGGATCAGAAAAATTAAACATGGACAAACACAAAAATGTATAAAAATAATCAAGAGGCTAGCTAAAAAGTAGCAAGGGTAAGTCCACAACTATCGACAATAACTATTGAATGTTAATGGACTAAATTTTCTAATTAAAATATGCAGACTGCTTCAAAGAATAAATAAATAAATAAATAAATAAATAAATAAAACTGGAGCCCTCCATATGCTGCCTACAAGAAATGTACTTCATGGCTAAAGAAATACATACACTGAAAATGAAGAATAGAAACATATTCATGCAAATGGAAATTTTTAAAAAGGCTGGAATCACAATACTGCTATCAGACAAAATAGACTTTCAGAGAAATCTGTAAAAAAAAAAAGGACAAAGAAGGACACTCTGTAGTAGTAAAATGGCTAATTTATCAAGAAGATGTAACACTTATAAATGCACCCAACCCAGGAGCACTCAATACATGGAAGAAAGACACTTCATCTGAAGGACAAGGTAGATTGCAACTCCCTAATCATTGATCATTGGAGATCTCCATTATCTCCTTTGGACAGATCAACTAGATTAAAAAAAAAAGTGCATAGATATAGAAGTTAAACAATATGATAATACACATGAATTTGACAGACTTCTATAGAACTTTTCACTCAGTAACCACAAAATATATATTAGCCTCACCCCTGCAGCAAACATTTTGAATGACTGATCACATCATAGAGCACAAAACAGGCCAAAACATATTTAAAACATAAAATTATATCCAACACCTTCTCTCACCACAGTGAAATTAAATTTGAAATTAACTGCAAAAAAAAATCATTGAATATACAGAAACACATGGAAATTAAACAACCAACTCCTGAATTATTTCACAACAACTGAAGTAATTAAGACTGCAACATGGGACCAGCAGTTAGCGTAATGGCTATGTCACTGGACTCCCATGTAGTCGACAGCGGTTCAAGTCCTGGACCTGGTGGCTTAAACTCACGCCGGGCGTGTGTGCGTGTGTGCCCAAGATCCTGAGAGGAGAATGGAGGAGAAGAGATTGTGGCATAGCCATCCCCCCTGGGGGGTGATTTCTCACTTTCTGTCTCTCTGCCTCTCTCTGTCTGGCGAGCGCATGCACCCTGTAACAAAACCTCTGGAAAAAAAAAAAAAAGACTGAAACCAAAAGATTCTTTAAAACCAACAATAATGAGCACATGAGCTTTACAAGGTATGGGACACAGCAAAAGTAGTCATAAAGGAGAAGTTTGGCGCAATTAGTGCTCATAAGAAAAAAATTGAAAGGTGACGGAGAAACTAACAACAAACTTCAGGAAACTAGGAAAGCAACAGCACAACATTCTAAAATACCAGGTGAAAAGACAAAATTTGAGGAGAAATAAATGAAATGGAGAATAAACAAACTACATAGAACATAACTGAATCTAAAAGCTTGTCTTTTTAAATGGATTAAAAATTGACATGCTATTAGCTGGAATATTATGAACAGGAAAAAGAACCACATTAATGAAATTAACAATGAAATAGACAATATTACAAGAGATACAAAAAATACAGAAGGAAATTAAAGAATACTAGTAATAAATATACTCCAACACACAAGAAAACCTGGATGACATGGACAAATTTTTGGATACATACAATATACCATAATTGAATCAAGAAGACACTGAAAGACTGAATTGACCAATAATGGGCAATGATAGGCAATTAAATTGAATAAATAATAAATACTATCCCGATAAAAAAGCCAAATCCCAATGGTTTTACTCTGAATTCTATAAAACTTTTAAAGAGCGAACACCTATTCTACTCAAATTATTTATGAAAATCAAAAGGAAAGAGCCTTCTCAAATTAATTCTATAATGCCTCCATCACTCTCATCCTTAAAATAGCTAAAGACATATCAAAAAAAAAAAGAGAAAACTTTGTACAGTATCCCTGATGGAACAGATTTTAAAAATTTCAACAAAATGTGAGCAAATAATTTGCAACACCATTATTACAGGGATGCAAGGATGGATCAGCATGGACACAACCATAATGTCATACCTCATATTAACAGGAGGAATAATAAAATAAATATGATCACATCAATTGATACAGAAAAACATGTGATAAAATATGACATCCCTTCATGATTAAAACTCTCAGAAAAATTGATACAGCAGAGACATTTTTCAACACAATAAAGGCATATATAAAACTTCACAGCTAACATCATACTAAATGGGCAAAAGTTGATGGCTTTTCTACTAAAATCTGATAAAAGAAGGTTACCACTTTCTCCACTCCTTTCAGCATGTTGCTGGAAGTCCTCGTCAATAAAAGTAGAAAAGAGACTAAAATAAAGACATTTAAATAGGAAAAAGCAAAAGCAAAATTATCTCTACTTGTATATTTTATGACTATAAATATTGAAAATTCAAAAGAATACACACACACACACACACACACAAACTCTTGGAAGTGATAAATCAGAGTAAATGAATAGTATACAAAATCAACATAAAAAATCTGTAGCATTTCTATACACCAATAATGAACAGATGGAGGTAGAACTGAAAAAAGCAATGCCATTTAAAACAGCTACATAAAATATAAGAAATCTACTTAAAAAAAAAATCAAATGCCTTTACATGGAAAAGTATAAAAAACTTTAAAAAACTTGAAAATGATACAAAACCAAGGAAAGACATTTCATGTACCTGAATTGGAAGAATTAATATAATTAAAATGTCCATTCTACCCAAATTAATTTATAAATGTAATGCAATCGCAATAAATTTTCCAGAGATAATTCTTCACAGAATTAGAAAAAAACAATAATAAAATTTGTCAGGAGTCATAAAAGGCCCTATATCACCAAGGAAATACAGTACAAAAAGAATGAAATATGAGGCATCTCAGTCCATGACTCCAAAATATATTACAAAGTTGTAATAACCAAAAAAAGTATAATATTAGCACAAAATATATGCATGAAAACTATATTGGGAAAGAACTGAGAACTCTGAAATAAGTCCCAAAATATATAATCAACTGATATTTAAAGAAGTGCCCAAGAGAAAGAAAGGGGAAAGGGGAAAGAAAATCTCTTCAGCTAATGGTGATCAATAACTAAATAGCCTCCCGCACAAAATTGAAAGTGGGCTTCTCTATCACCATTATTAAAAATCAACTCAAAATGGATCAAAGATCTAAAGTAAAATCTCCAATTATAAAACTACCCATGGAAAACACAGGGGAAACTTTTGGAGACATTGGAATAAGCAAAAGATTTTTAAATTAGATCCCCAAAGCACAGCCAATAATTCCAAAAGCAGGGAAGTGGAATTTCATTTGATTAAAAAGCATCTTTACAACAAAATAAATAGTGTGAGTTAACAACCTTTGGAATGGTAGAATATATCTGAAAATTGCCTCAGATAAGAGACTGATAACCAGAATATATAGAGAACTCAAGCACCTTACCTGAATAAAACTAACCAACCCTATTATTAAAAGATGGACAAATGAGCTGAACAGATCACACTCCAAGAAATAATTATGAATGGCCAAAAGGCATATAAAAAATGTTCAACATCCCTTACCGTAAGAGAGATGCACTTAAAAACTACAATGAGATATGACCTAACCCTAGTCAGAATGGCTGTTTTTAAAAAATAAAGAATGATAAATGCTGGTGAAGCTGTGGTGAAAAGGGACCCTTCCTACACCATTGGTGGGAATGTAAATGATCACAGCCACTGTGGAGAATAATATAGATGTTCCTTAAACTTACAAATAGAAATCCCATATGATTCAGCATTTCTACTCCTGGGTATATACCCAAAGGATGGAAATAAACTTAGTAAAACACTTGTACATTCGTGTTTATTGCAGCATTATTCAGAATTGCTAAGACATGAATCAACACAAATGTTCAAAGCCAGATGAACGCATTAATAAAGCATGGCACATACAAAGTGTGGAATACTACTCAGTTATAAAAAACAGCCAAGACCCCAGTGTTTGATACAAAATTGACAAGTATGGAACACTTACTGTTAACTATAGCAAATCAAACTATGAAAGAGACACATTGCATGTCTTTACTGCAGTCTATGGCAAAAAGAAATGGAAAGATTGGAAGATATTGGAGAGCAGCTGTGGATTCTAGAAATAGTGTGGGAGGAACATGGGCCAAAGGGGAGAGTGAGAGAGAGAGAATTGAAGGAGAAAATAAATAAAACATTCAATGGGCACAGAAATGGAAAATATCAGAAGATGATGTGTATGGTAACATCTTTGGACTAATATACGGTGTTTTCATGCTGTGAAAATTCATTTGGTGTACAGTATAGATATATAGCAATTAAGTATAAAACAAAATATAATTTTAAAAATTTTACTATTTCTTTTATTTTGACTTTATATCCTGGAATTTTCTAACTTTTAGTGCTTTATATACCTTAGAACGTGTTGTCTGATAATAGGGATAATTTGAATTCCTCCTTTCCAATTTGGGTGCTTTTTATTTCTTTCTCCTGCCTATCTTTCTGATTCAGAATTTCACTGCTAGTAGTAAAGTGGGCATCCTTGCCTTGTTCCAGTTCTTGGGAAACAGCTTTCAGTTTTTCTCCACCAGGTATAATGTTAGCTGTACATCTGTTATGTATGGACATTATTCTGTTGAAGTATTCCTTCTATACTTGATTTGATGAAAGGTTTTCTTATAAAGCGATGTTGATATTAAGTATTTTGCCTGTATTTATTGGAATGCTTATATTGTCTTTGTCCTTCATTTGTTGATGTGATTTGTCACATTTATGGATTAGTGTTTGCTAAAAAATACATAAGTGGGATGACGTATAATGATTTTGATAATGCTATTGGAGTTGATTTTGTAGTGTTTTCTTCAAGATTTTTGCATCTATGTTTATCAAGGGTATTTGTTTCTAAATTTTCTTTCTTTTTTTAAAAATAATTATTTGTTTTAATTTGACAAGACAGTGAGAGAGAGGAGAGAGAGAGAGAGAGAGAGAGAGAGCGAGCAAGCCGCCAGGCCCAGGATTTGAACCATGGTCTGCTATGTGGAAGTCCAGTGCCCTTAACTACCACACCATCTGCCGGCCCCTAGTTTTTCTTTTTTTAAATATATCTTTGTCTGGTTTGGGTATCAAGGTAGTTCTGACCTTATAGAATAACTTTAGTGATAGAAGTGGAACCCTCCACTTCTGCCTCTACCTTGTGAAATATTTGAGGAGATACTAGTTTTTCTGTGAAGGATTTTAGAAATCAGCAGTAAAGACATCTGGTTCTGGACTTTTATTGTTGGGAGATTTTTTTAAAATTTCTGATTTAATCTCAGTTTATATAAGTCTATTCTGGTTATCTATTTCTTCCTTGTTTAGTCTTGGTCAGTTGTATGTATATAGTAATTTATCCGTTCTGTCAAGATTTTCTGTTAGTTGTTAATAGTAACCTTTATCTCTTGTATTTCTGGGAAATCAGTTTCCATTTCTGATTTTACTCTTTGGGTCTTCTCTCTTTTTTCTTTTGCTGAACTAATCATTTGTTAATTTTGTTTTTCTTTTTTTAAAAAAGCAATTTTTTGTATCATTGGTCTTTCAATTTTTTTAAAATTTGGATTGGCCTCACATTTTTGTTTGTTTATTTGTTTTCTCTATGACTTATTATTCTTTTCTTTCAGATTTAATTCTTATTTTTGTTATTTTTTAAAAAAAAACCCTTTTAGTTCCTGTGGAGGATTCTCACAGAAGGTAGAGGCTCTTGCAATGAGGCTTTGCATAAACTGGGCTCTTGGCCTGGCTGACAGTGCTTGGATCCACCTGCATAATAGAGGAGCCCATGCAATGGAAATGTCATATCTATCCAACCCAGCACCTGTGAATAGCAAAAGCATGCTGATTTTGGAGGGACCACAGGTAGGAGTGTCATGGACTCCAGTTGTAGTGTAAACTAGTTCCAAGGCAAGCAAGAAGCTATAGGAGGAGGAGCTGGGAGGTTCTCACAGAAGACAGGGATCTATGTAGTACAGCTGCAGTGTGTACTGGGTCAGCAGGAGTCACTAGCAGAGTCCTTATAGGCAAGGGGGACCCCCAGGGGTCAAATGTGGTAGATAACTGGTGTGTAACAGGCTCAGCACATCATAGTAGTGAAAATCTCCAGAGCCTAGAGAAGGCAGAAGGCAGGCCCTTTAGCTGGAGCTGCTGTGGGAGCTGGTCTCGACAGCTGCTAGAAATACCTAGAGAGCTCCTGTAATGGGGAGGATCTGGTGTGCTCAAGTGCGGTGTGTACAGGCTCAGCACAAGTCAGTCAGGAGCATGGGCATTCAGAGCCTGAAGGGGCCCACAGGAGGGAAAGGCTGTGTCCTCTAGCTGTGGTGAGAGCTGAGCTGCAAGCAAGTTGGGAACTGTCACAGGAAGAAGAGCTACTGCAGCTGGCAAGGGCTGTGTGCCTGAGCCACACAGTGAGCCAGGCTCAGCTGGAGAGCTCCCCTGTGTTTACCTGTTCTTGAGCACCATCCACCCACTGCACTGGTCCATTTGTTTTGGAACAGGTAATATTGTAAGAGCTTGGTTGGCTAGACCCTGGGAACCAGAGGCTGCAATGCCTGTGAAGACACTTTAGAGGAGCTAGACAAACTTCAGATTAAAATGTAAGCAGATTGGAAAGTGACTTCTTGGAAATAGCCAACATGTTTAAGAAAAAAATCCACTAAAGACAGAAGTAAGGAACTTAATAGACCTAGAAGTGTCTCAACCTGTCCTCCATTCGTGATGAAGGACTGATCAAGGAGTCCTGAAGGGATGGAAATTCTATGGTTTTGATGAATGTGGCAAACTTTCTTGTTTCCTTTTTCGATTTTTGCCACAGGGCACATGTGCTCACCAGAGAGAGACACACAGAGAGAAAAAGTGAAAAATCAGCTGCAGTGGGGTGGCCACACCACAGTCCCTCTCCTTTTTAGATTTTGAGCATGCACATACGTGTGCCCAGCATGAGTTTTAAGCCACCAGATTTGAGACTTGAACCACAGTGGGCCATGTAGGAGTCCAGTGCCTTAATGACACCTGCTGCCCCCAATTGCTATAGTTTTGAACTGGAGTTCCCACCTCACTGGCCACCAGATAATCCGCAGTAGAGAGAAGCCTTTTGAGTGTAATGAGTATGGTTATCATTCATCTCAAACTCCACACTGGGTAAAAACCCTATGCAGCAGATTTAGGAAAACCTGTCTGCATGGCTCCCATCTCATTCAACACTAGAAGCACCATAATAGAGAATTGTTATAAATGTGGTGAATGTGCAAAAGCATTCACTCAGATTCCCAATTTATTGACCACCACAGAGTGCATACTGGAATGAGACCTTATAAATACAAGGACTGTAGAGAGGCATTTATTTGAAGCAAAATCTTGTCTAAAAACAGGTCCTTCACACTGGTAAGAAGCCTTACAAGTGTAGTGAATGTGGAAAATATTTCTGCTCAAATATAAATCTTACTGATCATCAGAGAATCCCCACCGGAGAGAAGCCTTATGAGAGTGATGAATGTGGCAAGGCCTTTCATCTGAGTATGTATCTTACTTGACATCAGAGCCTCCACATGGAAGGACAACTATACAAACGTAGTGAATGTAGGAAAGCATTCAATCAGAACCCTCAACTTGTTGACCATGAGTGAATTCATACTGAAGAAAAATCTTTTGATGTAGTTAAGTGTGCAGAGACTTTACACAGGTAAAAAGCTCTGTAAATGCAATGAGTGTGGAAAATTCTTCAATCAAAGCTCACACTTCATTATAGACCAGGAAATCCATGCTGGTGAGAAACACTGTGAATGTAATGAGTGTGGAGTCTTCAGTTACAGCTCCAGCCTTATCATATACTAGAGAATGTACACTGGGGGAAAATCCTACAAATGCAACAACTGTGGTACAAAGTCTTTAGTGACAGCTCATAGCTTACTGTGCATCAGAGAGTTCACACTGGAGAGGAAACTTGTGAATGTAGTGATTGTGGGAAAGCCTTTAACCAGCATTCCACTTTTAATCATCACCAGAGAAATCATGCTGGAGATACACCCTTAGGTCTGATTTGCCCAGTTTCATAGAGCCTGGGTCTCTGAGATGAGAACAAGAAACTGGCGGTGGAACAACGGTGATGCATGGACCCTGGAAGGCTAATTAAACTGTGTGCTTTGAAGGACAGATTTTTTTTTCTCTGTTCTATTGTAACTCCTCTGTTTCACCCTTTATGTATAAAATAATTCTATAGAACTGTGGTTCATTCTTTCCTGCTTCTTGATTATGACCCTCCAGACCTGTTTTCAAAACTTAGTGTCATCTCTAGCCTATCATCTCTTGTGTTTCCTACCATGTAAACCTTTTCTTCTTATTTGCATATATATATATATATATGATATATATATATGGGAGATATATATATATATATATCTTATAACCTTTAAGATATTACTCTATTGATTTGACCACAACGCTTTGAATGAGCTGGTGCTACAATGTGCAAGTTGTTAAACTACCTAGTAAGTTTTTCTGAACTTAATATGTATCTGTATACTTTCACACAAACTTACTGCCATATAGATAATAGCTTGTATATATTAGTTGTTCAATAAATAACTTTTTAAACTCATAAAATTATTCTTCTGTCAGATATTTCTAAATATTTGTTGTTTCATCAGATAATATTACTTCTAGGTGTTTCATTTTTTGTTTTTAGTTTTTTTTTAATTTAAGGAGAGTTCTAATATGATCAGATAAGGGAAATCCAAATCTTTGATTCTTTTAAAAATAATTTTAGAGACTGTGTTCAACAGAGATAGAAGGATAGAAAGAAAGCACTCTCTCTCCATCCCCCATGGGGCATGGTCATACCGCAATTGGTTCTTTTTCATTTCTCCATCTTATCAGAATTTGGGTCACCTGAGATGTTTGTGTTTGTTTTTCTAAGTTGCTGTGGGGTCTGAGATACAAGTCATGGTTTGCCATATGAGATCCAGTTCCCTTAACACAGACCCATCAGGATAGCTTCAAATCTATGATTCTTATATAAATTTTCTGGGAGCTGGTAAACACCACACATTCCTAGAATTACCTCCTTGCTCAACTTTTACATTGGAAGGTCAATCTTGGGCTTAAATTGTGGAGTAAAAAGTCATCCAAGGCGAACATCAAGGATGGTCATTTTGAAAAACCTCAAGCAACCGGCAATATGATTACTTTTGTGATTAGCTGATAAATAATGAAAAGTAATATTATGCTTGCTTCATGGGTATTATTTTGTACACATTTTGTCTGGTATTAATATTATTATTAAATACTTGTATTTGGTAATTATGCTTTTTACTTCAAATTGTTTGTACTTACAATGTAACTATGGTTATTTTCATTCTTCAGGTAACTCTAATTATTTTTAGTTTATTTACTTATTATTGCTATGATAGAGACAGACAGAGAGAGGCCTTCCTACAGGGTCTTCGTGCTGTGGTCCACTCCAGTCTCTACTACCCAAGGTCAGGAGCATATGCATGCATCTGCATATACGGGGCAGTCCTGGGACATGAACTGGGGAACTTCTTAGCAGGTCCAGTTGTATTAATATTGCCCCAGTGACTGGCCCCTTTCAAAAGTTGTTTTTCTTCCTTATTTTTAAATTTTTTTTGTAGGTCACTTACTTTTTAACTAATTCATTAAGATATTAGTTACATAATCTATAAGCTGCACACACTTGAAGTGTACCATTTCAAATGCTTTGACAGACACATACATGTATGAATACATAACCACAGTCAAGATAATGAATCTCTGCATTATTTCAAAATTTCCAGGTAATTTTGCTATGTTTTCTGTGTCAGCAATAGCATTTCTGACACTATTGATTACTTTTACTTCTAGAATTATACAGTGTGAACCACCTTTTCCTTTGCTCCAGTCACAAAACACAATAATTTTATATAAATCCATAGCACTGTATTCATCAATACTTTATTTCTTTTTGTTGTTAAGTAATGTTGCATTGTATGAATAGCCTATTGCTTGCTTATGCAGTTTATCTTTGCTTAGTGTTTTTTTAAATATAAAATAGTATTTATTTTAAATAAAGCTACACAATTATTTTCGTGCAAATTTTTATATAAACACATGCTTTTATTTAAGAAAACATACAAGATTTTAATGATTGACTCATAGGATAACTGTATATTTATTTTAAAATTGCCAAATTATGTGTACCCTTTTACTTTACCATTAGCAAATTGTAAGAGTTCCAGTTCTCCCACAACCTCAACATTGCTTGTTGTGATTTGCTTTCATTTTCCTCTAGAATGGGTAAGGGTGGAGAGTGATGGTGATACTGGAGACAGTGCAGGTGGAGGGTCAGACATGGGGGAGGATGAGAGGGCAGAACTCAAAGGGACAAAGGGGGAAGCAAAACATTGAAGGGACCTAATATGGACAGAAAGCTGTTGATTATAATGTATATAGTTGTGGCTTTGACTGAATCAAAATATTGTGTATTTATGATAAGAAAAAATGATACACAGTGATGGAGTCTGAAAATTAATTAAAAAATAAATATCAGTGAGTAGTCTAAAAGTATAGTCATATTATATTTTAGTTTTCATTTACATTTCCTTTGTTATATAATATCAAACATTGTTTCCATTGTCAATTGATGTCCAATTAACTTTCTTTGTGAATTTTGTTATAAAAGACTGAGAATTTATTTTATATTCTATATAAGTTCTTTCTCAGATATGTTATTTGCAAATATTTACTTTCAGTTGTGGCTTTTTTTTTCTTTCTCTCAGCAGTTAACTTCCAAAGAGTAGTTCTTAATTTTTTTTTTTTGAGAGGTTTTTGCTATAGGGTACATGCACTCGCCAGAAAGTCAGAGAGATACAGAGAGATAGAAAATGATAAATAATCCCTCAAACGGGATGGCCACACCGCAAACCCTTATCCTCCATTCTTCTCTCAGGATCTTAGTCATGTGTGCACATGTGCCCTGCATGAGTTTAAGCCACCGAGTCTGGGGCTCGAACCTCGGTCAATTACGCAAGAGTCCAGCAAATAACTATTAGAGTATCTACTGGTCCCATGAATAGTTCTTAATTTTTATAAAACCTAATTTAACATATTTTTCCTTTGTTCATTGCTTTTGTTTTATATCAAAAAAAACTTTGACTACGCTAAAGTCACAAATATTTTCTGCTACACCTTTTTCTATTATAGGTTGAGTATCCCTTAGCCAAAATACTCAGTGCCAGAAAAATCTCCATTTAAAATAGCTTGGAATTTTGGAACTCCTTCATATACATAATGAGCTACCTTGGTGCTAAAATCCAGTTCTGAAAAAGAAACTTCTTTGCCTTATGTATGCCTTATTCACAAAGCTGGAGGAAAGTTGGTGCAATAATTTTGCATCACAACATTTTGACTGTGACCAACCACATGAGATCAGATCATATGAGAATTCAAAAGTTTAGATTTTGGAGCATTTCAGAATTCAGATTTATAGATTAGTGATGCTCACTTTATAGTTTTGTGTTTTACATTTTAGTTTGTGATAAATTTTTAGTTAATATGTATATATTTCATGATGTGAATTCAGGTTCAATTTTTCAAATGAATAACCAACTGATGCAGGCAATTGTGGAAATGTTTCTTTGTCACACTTAACTTTGTGTTCTGTAGATCTATTTCTCAACTCTCTATTCTGTGCCGTTGATCAATATGTCCGTCTTTATTAAAGTACCACTACTTAATTTACTCTTAATTTATAAGAATACTTGAAGTAGAATTGGTTAGAAAGTTTGCTACATTATTCTCTTATACACATTTTAAAATTTACATTTTAGGGCTAGTACATGGCATAGAGATTAAGGTGCTATATCCCAGAAGATCCCTCATGGCTCCTGCAAAATAGTCATTTCAGGGTACAAGAGAAATGAAGATTTTCTATTGATAATTCAGCCTCCAGCAAACAAGCTAGCATGATTGAACTTCAAGAATTAGGAAGAAAGGGACCAGCAGTTAGAGTAATGGCTATGTTGCTGGACTCCCAGGTAGTCGACTGTGGTTCGTGTCCTGGACCTGGTGGCTTAAAACTCACGCTGGACACGTGTGCGTGCATGCCCAAGATCCCGAGAGGAGAATGGAGGAGAAGGGATTGCAGCATGGTCATCCCCCCTGGGGGGTGATTTCTCACTTTCTGTCTCTCTGTCTGTCTGGCAAGTGCACATGCCCTATAACAAAAAAAAAAAAAAATGGCAAGAGAGAAACAGCAAGTTACCTATAGAGGATATTCCATCAGACTAACAGCAGACCTCTCATCAGAAACAATGCCAGCAAGGAAAGAATGGGAAAATATATTCAAAGTGTTAAGTGAAAAACAATTTCAACCAAGAATACTATACCTGGCAAGATTATTCTTCATATGGGAAGAAAAGACAAAAACATTCTTTGATAAACAAAACCTGAAAGAATTTACCAACTCAGACCAACTCTTCAAGAAGTTCTGAAGGAAGTACTATACCAGGAAAACTAAAGTCAGAAACACAGAAATAACATTACAAAAAACAACCAAGTGAATGGCCAACTTAATGGTCGAGACAAGTCTGGAAAGATCAAGAATAATGTTGAATGCTAACTTCCAGAATTTAAACAAAAAAATTGCACCATAGTAACACTACAATTCAACAGAAGAGAGATTAATTACATGAGCCTGAACTAGTGAAATAGGATTTTGTAATTTTTGACCAAAGTATTACTGATTTTCTTCTGTGCTTTGTTTTCTAGATTTAAGGACTTTTGTTTTCTCTTGAGCTATTGATAGGTTCATCTATCTATTGTTTGAACTGAATCCTAACCTTTTCCTTGACTTTAAGCCTTAAGTAAACTTCTCTTAATATTTTTTTGATTTTAAACTATTAAAACTAAAACTCTTTTTCTTGAAATTAAAAATGCCTAAAAAATACCTATTTAATGACTGCAGTATAATATATAGCCCCAGCTAGGTGCTTCTTTATAGTATGTTAATTCTACTCACTGAGTTTTATGCCTCAAGTCAGACATGTATTCATAAATAGGTATATATCAGCTGCAGTTGCTATTGAAAGTATTTAGATTAATTAAGATCTTTTGTGAATCAGTGCAATGTGGGGAAAAAAAGCATGGAAATTAACTGTAGATATCAGAGACAGTATGGGAGGAGGGTGGGAAATGGCAGAGAGTGAGAGGATCATGGGGGGAAAAATTACATAAATATATATATATACACACACACACAAAACAAGAAATGGAAAATTATTTGTAGACAATAATACATGTAGTAACATCCTTGATTGAGCCAATATACAGTCTATGCTGGATATTTTTCATCAAGAATAAAAGTAAAAGAATGTAAATAAATAAATTTTTTAAATGTTGAAAAAGCAGGAATAATGATAGTAGTCATAATGAAATGCATTTAATTTTACATTTTATATTTAATTTTACACTTTATTTAAGTTTTTCCAATGCTTTCATCAAAAATAGTACTCCAGGGGCCAGCAGGTCTCATGATGGTTAAAGTTCTGGCTTTACATATGGCCAATCATGGTTCAAATCCCAGACTTGGCATTTTGCTTGCTTGCACTCTCTCTCTCTCTCTCTCTCTCTCTCTCTCCCTCTCATGCATGTGCCATATAGCAAAATTTTAAAAGATAATAATGATAAATAAAGTAAAATAAAAAATTATTTAAATTTTTTTAAAACAATAATATGTCAGTATTTCTAGGGATTCTGCTATAATAGCAACTTGAAATTCTATAAAATACTCAAACTTTTTCCAAGTATTAGGAAGAGTAGACATTCAAAAAAAGGCTAGCATTATCTTCTTGTCATTTTTAGTCTTCTGTAACATAACATTCTCAAGTTAACTTGAAAAGTTATATTTGAACCTATTACATCTAAGTAATGACTTCAAGGTTAAAGAAAATATCTTAAGGATGAATATAGACAAGATACTTATTTTTCAATATTCAACTTCTTATTCCAAAACACATTTGGGATCACCATATTGAATGCCCTTCCTGTTGCCAGCAATACCCTTATTTCCTGCTTTTGTCTCTTATATAGGATACTCTTCCTTCCATAATCCAGTAAACTGATCAATCATCAACTTTTCCATTCATTACTAGTTCCCTTCTTTGGCTGTATTGCATTCATGTCCTGGATGTGGCTACCATGTTTGTATCAAAGACTCCCAGATTATTAAATCACATATTAGACATCTTTCTGGGTTCTGGATTCTACCACAAATCACAGCTTCTCCATTTCTCAAGCACTTCCACATCAATATGGACAGATAAGAGCTTTCCATTTTCTTGGTACTTATTTATATCTGTTTAAATCATTCAAATTAATAATACCAGACAAAAGAAATGAGAAAAGCCTATGAAATGTTCCTATGTTTTCTTGTACCATCGTCCACAGAATATACGTTATAAAGCTAACTCTACATGCGGTGATGGAGCACATCATTCTGAAAGAACTAGATACATTATAAATGTTGTATAAACACAGATATAATTACTTATTTTTAATGAATATGCATCTGCCTAAAATGCTTTATTTCAAATTACTTGTGTGAGCTCTTTCTTCCTCCCCAAATTAAACTATTACCCACAAAAATATTTTTTGCCTGTCTGCCATTTATGGCCTAGCTAAGGGGAGAATGTCTTTGAAAATTCCTAACATCCATATCCCCTTTAGTGATTTCTGGATGTGCCTGAAACTGTTTCTCTTCATAACATATATAAAAGCAAATTATATTTTTAATCCTATATATTTCAGTGTGTATAAACACTCTTTGCTCTCCTGCTGTTAGATAAATCAGACACATGAGTGCAAAAATATCTAAATACATAAATATCAGATTAGTTCAATTCAATGTCATGCCAATATAATTCAGAGTTTCAAACAAAGGCAATACATTGGTTTACTTTTTCCCTTCCTTTTAATCTTTTATTCTAAGTTCATTTAAGTAGTATGAATCTGGCCCAGGGGCAGTGGCATATTCTATTGAATCACTGTGCTCTATACTCTAGGATCACGTGGAAAGCCTGCGTTTGATTCCTGATCCAAGCTAAAGGCTAGGTATGGCACACACACCTGTAGTCCCAGATACTTGGGGAAGTCGAAGCAGGAGGATTGTGACCTGATGAAATCGTATCTTAAAAAAAAAAAAAAAAAAAAAAAAAAGCTGTATGAATCCA
>NW_006202960.1:328935-350698 GCF_000334495.1 Tupaia belangeri chinensis
GAAAGAATGTAAATTAAGTTGAAAAAAAAAGCTTCAGAAAAAAAAATACCTATTCGATGACTGCAGTATGATATATAGCCCCAGCTAGGTGCTACTTTATTGTATGTTCATTCTACTCATTGAGGCTTATGCCTAAATTTGGACTTGTGTTCATAAAAATGTATATTATCAGCTATGTTTGCTATTAAAATATTTAGATTAATTAAGATCTTTAGTAACTCAATACAATTTTGGGATAAAAACAGTATAGAAAGCAAACATAGATACTAGAGACAGTGTGGGAGGAGAGTGGGAGATGGCAGAGGGTAAGAGATGGGGAATCAAGGATGGGGGAAAAAAAGCAAAACATACAGAAAACAAGAAATGGAAAATTATTTGCTGACAATAACATGTTTGTTGATGTGCTTGATTGAGACAATATACAGTGTACTCTGGATGGAAAAATCTCATTTTGTATGTTGTAATGATGTACAGTGAATGAATGTAAATAAATACATTTAAATAAAAATAATAATAATAAAAAAATAAGGTGCTAGATCCCACATAGCTGATAACATGATTCGAATCCTGGACTGAGCAGCTTCAAAACACACCAGGTGTGTGTGCATGCATATGCAAAATCTCAAGAGAAAAATGGAGAAGTGATTATAGTGTGGCCATCTTCACTGAAGGGTAATTTCTCATTTTTTCTAATTCTACCTCTCTGTTTTTCTCTGGTAGCACATGTATCATGTAAAGGAAGAAAATTATAATGGTACCTAAATTTTAGTAAAGACAGCTTGTAATCTATATCTGAGGCTTTGAGTAGAGTGCAAGTAAGAAACTTACAAACCTAACTTTGATATTTATTATCTTTTTAGGTTATTTATCAACTCTGTGCAGAGTTGAGAGCTTAATATCTGGCAAATTATAATTTGACTAAATAAAAATCAAACTAATGAGCTTCAAACTGATAAAAAGTGTAATAACTTAGTGGTAAATATAAATCTTTTTAATAAGAAAAATTAAGAAGAAATAAGGCAAAATATTTATAAGTATTGAAAAATTTAATTAGACTCTCCCAGTTTATAATAGTGCAAACAAATTCTACTAAGTATTGGTAAAACTCATAATTATAGTGCTGAATACCTTAGTAGATACAAAATAAGTCCTTTAAATTAACTAAAAACATCATTATTTAAAATGTTAAAAATGTAGCATAATTCTATTGACTACTGACTGTTTAGGCAAAATAATAAAATTGTAAAGCCCAGAATAGAAATACATTGTTTAAAATTATTCAGCAACACCTGTTAGAGCACTGAGAAATGCTTTGTTAGGACTATTATGGTAGGTATGGGACCTTTGTGCTCAACTCTGACTACAGCTTGGAAAAGTGAAAATTCATAACCAAGAAAAGGGTGAGGTCAATAGAAAAAAGCACACAAAGAAATCACATCACAAGTAAGGGGGAGAGACCAGCAGATGGCATAATGGTTATGTCGCCAGACTCTCCAATGGTGACTACACATTGTGTCTTGGACCCAGTGACTTGAAACACGCTGGGTACATGTGTGGGAAAAATCTCAGGAAGAGAAGGAATGACAAGGTATTGCTGTATGGCCATACACACCATGAAGTCGTTTCTCGCTTACTGCAGCAAGTGCACACAACCTATAGCAAAAATATCTCTAAAAATATATGTGAGGAGAATTCTGGTTAAAATAATTGAGCTGGATTTTAAAAAGAAATATACAAACAGGACTACAGGTAGGTTCAGAAGCACCAGTAAATATTGATCTAACAGTAAATTTTTATCAATTAAAAAATTAAGCCAAAAAGGGAAAAGAAATCGTAATTCAAAATAAAATACTACCATTTTTGAAATGTTTATATATATCACATATATAGATATATTAATATGATATATATGAATATATGATATATATATAATATGATATATATGATTTGAAATACATATATTTATATATATATATATATAAAACTTAAGAGTTAACAAAAAAGAAACTGAATCATAAAATAGATTATCACCTCTATAAGTCCAGACCTGGAAAATCTCTCAACGGCAACTTGAATCTCCTATCTCTTGGCTCACCTGAAAATCTGTCCTTTAATTACATGAATTGACCATTCTCTCTAATGCTTTCCTCTGTGCCTAGGTGGTTTTGGAAGAATTACCAATATGTACTGGCATTTCTCTTTGCCATTGAGGAAATCAACAAGAACCCCAATCTGCTACCCAACAATTCCCTGGGTTCTGACATCTACAATGCCCTTCCCAGTGAGCACCGGACTGTAGAGAATGCTCTACTGTGGCTGTGTGGAGGGAATCAGTTTTTCCCTAACTACAACTGCCAGAACCAGAAGAAATCTATTGCCATTGTTGCAGGAACCACATCGACATTTTCAGCTCAGATTGAAACCCTGTTGGTGCTCTACAAAATCCCACAAGTAAGTGGGCTGTGAATCAGAGGGAGAGAGATTTCAGTCTACCCTAAAGCAATTTTCTCATTTTGATTTGAAGAAAATATGAAAGCAGGGTTTACATATACTGTGAGAGTTATGAATAGATTACAGGGAGTAACCTGGGACATGAGATTATTCAACATGGCAAGAGTAGGAAAGATAAAGAGTGGTGGATGTTCTGAATCTCAATCCATATTTCTGTCCATGGCCAATGCATTCATTTCTCTGCTGCTGGGAATATTGACTGATGGCAACTGGCAGTTGTGTGCCTTCCAGGGAATATCCAAATTATGTGGAACTGCCTTATTTCAGAATAGGACTTTCTAGGATATACCCAGAGGAAAATGACTGTTAAATGTGAGGATAGAAGCACCAGCATATATGGTATTAATTTAAGACAACACTGAAGGACCACCCACCTGTAGAGGTCTTTGAGGTTGGCCAAGATTTAGTAACAATTGTAGTTTACCCATTCCCTCTGCTTAAATCTGCCTTACATTAGTGTAGGCAAATCTCTTGAGAGCACTTCTAGTACAGTTCTCACATATAACTTTCCATTTAAAAGAAACGTTACAGGTGGTCTATCCAACACAAACAGCATTCAGAATCTATTTCTGTCAAACAACATTAACTTAGGAACAGTCTGCATGGAAGAATTATTTTTTTAAAATCAGAAATGGTAAGCAATTTAATTTTTCAGGATGATTAGGTTATACTGTGACAATAAAAATTAAGACCAAAGCATCATGAGATCCATACAGTAAGGATTTACTTCTAACTCAGAACCGACATCCAACATTTGTTGCTGAGGGAGAGAGCCAATGCTCCCTAACTCAAATGAGGTGAAGTGAGTGAATCACCACATTGGTGATGCATCGCCATGAAATGTATGCTTTCTTCACATTCAACTCCAGGTGATGAAGAGCACATGGGTTCTTACACATTATGTTTTATTCATTGGTCTGGGAGTCATACCAGTGATTACAAATAGTCTAATGTTCTTTCCTAAAAGCAGTGGGCTGCAAAACAGTTGTTTGTGTTCCCAGAATGAGAGAATTGGGTATTATTTGCTGTAATTTTTCTCTTGACCCAATTTTCTGGTTCTCTCAGGTAGGACATTCTCTATCATCTCCCCAAGATATATAATCCCACGTTCCATTCACTTGAAATCAGGAATTTTTTTTTTTTTTCTTATTCAGGTCACATATGGTCCTTTTGATCCCATCCTAAGTGATAAAGACCAGTTTACGTCACTCTATCAGATGGCCACCATGGACAGCTCTCTGGTCTATGGAATCATCACATTATTGCTGCATTTTGGCTGGGCTTGGGTGGCCCTCTTTGTATCTGATGATATGAAAGGTGAACAGTTCTTACGGGAACTTAAAGCAGAAATGGTAAAGAAAGATATCTGTGTGGCCTTTACAGAAAAGCCCCTTTCCATTATGAAGCTGTATGGATTAACTTTCACTATTCTGAATCGGATCAGAGATTCCTCTGTAAATGTGCATATTCTCTATGTTGATGTAGGAAGTCTCTTAACCCTGGTCATAGGAGAAGAATTCTAATTAACCTCAGGGAAGGTGTGGATCATAGGAAATCCTCCTTTAGCAGAGTTGGAATTTATTGTTGATAAGTTTTTTTCATTAATGAATGCTTTCCTTGGAGGCTTCTCATTTTTACACCAGAAAAGGATTATTCCTGGCTTTGCACAATTTATCAACTCACTTAACCCTTACCAATACACAGAAGACTTTTACTTTAGTAAATTCTGGATTAATCTTTATAACTGTCCAGTTGAGTGGACACAATGTGAAAAATCTATAGACTGCCCTCCAAATGTCTCCTTAGAGTTTATAGAAGCACATTTTAGCATTACATCCACATATGAATCTAGCTACTTTATCTATAATGCTGTGTATGCAGTGGCCCATGTTCTCCATAAAATGCTTGTGGAAAAAATAGAAACAGGATCTACAGGAGATACAGACCAGCCTATGCTTCTACCCTGGCAGGTAAATCTCCACAAGAAGCAAGTCATGCATTGAGTACTTTAAGCATTTAATTGATATATAATAACATGACCATGTTTTTTCTCAGGAGTAACGAGCTGACAAAAATGTAGAAAAAGATGGTTCCTTAACACTGGTTGTATGCGTAGCAGTAAATCTTACATTTATTTGGAGAATTCTGCCATTGAAAGTTTTAATTTTAAACTGTTCAATTAGAAAATGTATTAGAGGATCAGAACGTGATGCTGAGGTTAAGTGGCTGGATTCCTCATGGCCAACTGCTCAATTTAGTCCCTGTTTCTGTGTCTTGAAAACCACACAAGATATATGTTTGTTCATGCCTAAAATCCTGAGAAGAGAAGGGATTGCAGCATGACCATCTCCTCTAAGGGCTGATTTTTTCCCTCTCTCTCCTCTCTCCCACACACACATGTCCTATAGAAAAGTAAAGTTTAAGAAACAGATCCTAATAAAGCATAAGGCACTGTAAAATGTCAAAAAGTGACGTGTAACAAAAAACTCAGACCACAAATAAGGGAAATCTAAGATTTTCCTTGGAAGGCATCTAATGACAGAAACTATTAACTTAATGATTGTGTCTGAGATCAGTTGTTTTATCTATAGGGGTGTATATGCTTTGATCCAAGAACTCCACTTAATGCTGTCGACAGAAAAAATAACCAACTGTAAAATTAATAATTAATAATTAATGTGATTTATTTCCAAGCCAAATGTGAGTGACCGAGGCCCAGAGAAGAGGCATACACACCTTTTCTCGGGGTGATCATGTACAGAGGTTCCTTTTATTTGTTTTTGAGATTGACAGACAACATTTAGTGAAAAGATTTTCCATTGGTCTGGCCCAAAAAGGCGGGACATGTAGAAGGGGGGGGGGGCTTGTAGGTTATAGGTGGGTTCCACAATTCTTAGGTGGTGATTGGAAGGGAAGATCTGTGTCTTGGGAAAACATAAACACAAGAATATACTGTAATCGGTTGAAATATACATCTCAAAGATACTATGCCAGGGACAGGAGGTAGGAAGAATCCTGTTAATAGAAAATAAATGGTCTGTTAATGTTTGTGGGCATGACTTCCCCAGTCCCCTTTTGAAAAGATTTTGGAAAAATAGGAAAAGCAGTCAGACTTCTGTCCACAATGCTTTTGATGAAAACAGACATGAGTTCTACATAATATCAAAAATTGAAATAACTCATTTTTAGATGTAACTATTTTTACAAAATGCGCAGCAATCAAAGAAGCAGGTCCTGTGTTCCTCTTTGAAAACATGAGGCCATTCATATAGTTAGCTTCAGCCTAGCCCACCTGAGTTATAAATGCAGCTGTCTGAATTTTAAACAAGGTGTGTCTCTATTTATACCTGTACAGAGAACACTTCAGGAACTCCTGTGCTTAATTCACAAAGGATGAATACATTAATCATATTAACTAAAAACACCAGGCAATTTTAATATATAGACAAAAGTGAATATATACAGACCGAAAAATAGTGTCAGAAAAGTTAGTTTATCATATAATTTCTACTTTTACCAACAATAATAATATATGCTATTCACTTTGAACTTATTTGGAAGTGACTCTCAGGAAAATAGGTAAATGCTGGGATAGCTTCCAATGATATAATTATGTAATTGTAGATTATTTTTAATGAGTCTACTCTAAGTTATTGAAGACTTGACAACTGTTGTTAAACAGTAAGAGGTAAGTGTCATGGGCCCTGGGGACTCAAATGTTATTACAGTATATATTTTTTAAAAAAATTTAGGGATTTAGCAGATGGCATAAAGGTTACATTATTGGACTCCCACATGGTGAATCATGATTTGAGTCCTGGACCCGGTAGCTTGAAACTTATGCCAGGTATATGAGTGTGCATGGCCAAGATCTCAGGAGGAGAATAGAGAAGGCATTTCAGCATGGCCATCCTTCTTGGGGGCGTGTGGTGGTTTCTTACTTTCTCTTTCACTGCTCTCTCTCTCTCTAGTGAGTGCTTGTGCTGGAAGGCAAAACCTAAAGAAAAAAATTAGAATTGGCAATTTTAATATTTTGTCATAGATGATGAGAGAAGACATGCACATTCTTAACAAAAGAAGTCTAAAAGGAGACATTAAAAAAAGCCTACAGTGTGCCTGACTTTGCTTTATTGATACATTATTGCTATACAAAATGTTGCACTCATATATGTACAGTTTGATGAGGTTGAGCCTGTACACACCTATGCTGCCATCACAACAGGCAAGGTATTAAGCATATTCATTCTTGTATGCTTCTTTTTTTAGCAAGTTTTAAAAATTTTGCTGCAAGGACCACGTGTGAGAGAGAGAGAGAGAGAGAGAGAGAGAGAGAGCAAGCAACCCCCAGGGGAGATGGTCTTGCCACAATCCTTTCTTCATTCTTCTCTCTGTGTTTCAGCCAGGACTATACCAGAAGCCTTACCAAACCCAATCTCTTGGCAACATGTTAGTATTCTTCTAATTGGATTCAATTCTTGAAGCATCTTATGTGGAAAGGCATAATTCTTCTCCCTAGACCTCATGAGATGGCGACCACCCAAACAAAACTAAGCATCTACAAAAGAAATCCTGAGTAGGAAGATGGAAAATTAAGAACTACTAAGAAACTTGAACCTCTAATTTGAATTCACTCTTCACTTCAATTTGTTGCCCTTCCAGCTTCACCCATTCCTGAAGAAAATACAATTTACAAACAGTGCTGGTGACCATGTATCCTTAGATGAACAAAGAAAGCAGATCGCACACTATGATATCAAGAACATTGTGAAATCTGGTTTCAGTGGGACCATGGTTAAAGTAGGAGAGTTCTCTAGTAGTCCACATACTGAAGGCTTGGTCATCGATGAAATGATGATAAAATGGCCTGCTGCATTCAAAGAGGTAGGACACCATTTTACTATTGGACATATACAGTTATGTGACCTGAGAACTGAAAAGGACATTATGTGACTTCTTTATCTCAGCACCAAATTAACCTTTTATATCTTGACTTTATACTGTGTGATCTTACTTTTACATATTCTCAGTTAATACCTTATGAAAACAATAGTTTTGCATTCAATTTTGGAATATTTACTCAAGTAGCAGTCAAGTGACTAAAATGAACAAATTTAATGTGTATTATATTCCACATATATTCATCCATATATACTGATGCTTTTAACCATATATTAGAATTCTCCTTACTATGCTTTGATACTCTGCAAACACAAGTGGATTATGAATTTATATACTATTGATCTCTCTGTAGATATTGTCAACCTGTAAACAAAGAGTCTCTAAAAGAAAATTGATATGTATTCAGTAGTGGGTGTTGCAGTGTGGAATACACCTGCCATAGTATAATATAGTCACATTCAGGGAGGTAAGAGATCAGTGCTTCAAAAAGAAGTATGAGGAGTTATAAATACATATGTCTGAATTTTAAACATGGTGTATCTCTATTTGTAGCCCTATTTATACTTTTTAGGAATTCCTGTGCTTATTGCACAAGGGTTGAAAAAGTTCATTATAATGGATAAAAACATCAAATAATATCAATATCTAGACAAAAGTGAATATGTGTACATAAAAATAGTCATAAAAGTTAATCATATAATTTCTACATTTACCAACAATAATAATATACAATACATACTTTGAACTTATTTGAAGGTGACTGTTAGATAAATAGGTGACTTTGCTGGGATAGCTTCCCATGATAAAATTATATAATTAAAGATTATTTTGGTTGAATCTACTCCAAGTAATTGAAGACTTGACAACTGTTGTTAAAAAATAAGAGATAATAGATTGTCATGGGCCCTGGATACTCAAAAGTTATCACAGTATACTAAAAAATTTTAGGTGTTTAGCAGATGGCATAGTGGTTACATTGTTGGACTCTCACATGGTGAATAGTGGTTTAAATCCCGGACCTGATGGCTTGAATCCTACACCAGGCACATGAGTGTGCATAGCCAAAATCTCAGGAGGAGAATAGAATAGAAGGCATTACTGCATGGCTATCCCCCCTGGGGAGGTGGTTTCTTGCTTTCTCTTTCACTGCTCTGTCTCTCTGTCCCTGAGTACATGGACCCCTAGGAAAAAAAAAAAAAAAACTAAAAAAAGGTATTTATAATTGGTGATTTTATTATTTTGTCAAAGATGATGACAGAAGAAATGCACACTCTTAACAAGAGAAATCTAAAAGAAGACTTAAAAACCCCCACATTGTGCTTTTCTTTGCTTTATTGGGATGTTATTAATATACAAAATGTTTCACTTATGTAATGTATAGTCTGATGAGTTTGAACATGTTACGCCCATGCTGCCATCACCACTGTCAAGGTACTAAACATATTCATTCAGGTATGCTTCTTTTTTTTTTTTTTTAGCAAATTTTTAAACATTTGCTGTAAGGCACATGCAGTTGCGAGAGACAGAGAGTGAGACAGAGTGAGAGAATAAGAAAGCAGCCCCCAGGGGAGATGGCCATGCACCAATCCCTTCTTCATTCTTCTCTCTGGAATTTGATCAGTACTATACCAGAAGCCATACCAAACCCACTTTCGGGGCAATATCTTAGAATTCTACTAATTGGATTTAATTCTTGTACTATCTCATGGGGAAAGGCATATCTCTTCTCCCTTGACCCCATGAGATGGTCACCACCCAAACAAAACTAAGCATCTACAAAAAGAAATCCTGAGGGTAGGAAGATGGAAAAAGAACTCAAAAGGAATTTGCACCTCTAATTTGAATGTACTCCTCATTTGTCAGTTGGATAAATACAGTTATGTCACCTGAGAACTGAAAAGGAGTTTCAGCACCACATTGACCTTTCATATCTTGACTTTATACTGTGTGATCTTACTTATACATATTCTCAGCTGGTACTTTTAATCATATATTGTTAAAGTCCTTACTATACTTTGATGCTCTATAAACAAAAGTGGATTATGAATTTATATACTATTTATCTCTTTGTAGATATTGTCAACCTGTAAAGAGAGAGTCTCTAAAAGAAAAGTGGTATTTATTCAGTAGTAGGTGTTGCTGTGGGGATTACACCTGCCACAATAAAATAAAGTCACGTTCAGGGAGGTAAGAAAAGATCTGGGTTTAAAAAAGAAGTATGAGAAAGTATTAAATAAGTTGTTTAGACACAAGTATTCTTGACTATCAGAACCAATAATAATGGTGCCATCACTCTAAGGCTGGACAGGATGATGTCCTTGGAAAAATAGTTTATGTGGAAGATTTTCAGTGGCCACTGAGCAAGGTTGTGTTTCTGGCACCGTTCTTGTGATAGTTCTTGTCATCTGGCATACATGCAAAACTGCCTGCTTTATGATCTTAACCAGCTCCACTTAGTCAGAGCTTACTATAACTGACACAAACAACTCCTTTTGAACCACATGACTTTTACATATTCCTTCTTTGATCAAGACTTTTTTCCAAAATGTTGCTGAGTCACAATCTTGTTGATTAGGTTTTGATTGTCCTATTGTCTTTGAATCAATTTGTCCTGGTTTGGTCTCACACTGGACAGAAGTGATTAGATGACTAGGAGTCAGCAGCAAATAACTTTTAGCCACATTTGAGCAGCAAGGGAGGTATGAATGGAGTGGCTCTCAGGTTGTTTAATTTAGGAGCCTTGTTATTCCATCTTGGTTAAAGCAGTCTACAGTATGAAGGTATCGTGTTTACATTCTGGGTAGCAGTTTCATCATCTCTGGTTGTGGCATTGGGCAGCTTGAAGAATTCTCAATTTAGCCCCCCAATCTCAGGAATGTGCTCCTTCTTTGAAGTTTACATCAAGTTGCCCAGCTTCAGTTTATAAGGCTTTAAAACAGAACAGTTTTCATGCTTAGTTATTCCATGGGGGAAAAATTGGAGAAAATTGGATTAGAAGGTCCTATAAGAATTTAGGATCTAGTCTAGTCTGCAGCTAGATAAGAATAAAATATCAATAACAATGAATGGAGTTACATCTTATAACAGGTATTGTTGATTTTCCTTAGACAAATTTTTTTGTATAGACATTCAGAATTCTATCAATTTGTTTATAAAATAAGTATAGCTTATTCAAATTTGGCTTCATCATATACATAGCGTTGAAAGTATAGTGACTTGCTGCACAGTACTTTTTGATTGTACTTTAAATTCACTTCTCAATGTTAATATGTCAACCAAGGTAGACATTGGATTTTGTCTGTAAACCACATTAATAATTTAAATAGGAGACTCCAGTTCAAAGCAGTAACAACAATTATACCCTGTTATAAAGAGAGCACACTCTCATTGAACTTATGGAAATGATTACACAGTCATAAATGTAAAGATATCCATTGATACTTTCTAAATTTGGAAGATTCAAATAGGGAGAAAAAAGTAAATACTTTGTCATTTGTTTATGAAGCACATTTTTGCTTTGTACTTCAAGAATAATATAGCTATCAACTATTTATAGATAAAGTATTTATATTGATTATTTGCACACACACACACACACACACACACACACATATATATATATATAAATTTTAAATTTAATTTTATATAGAGGTCTTGGGTGCTCACCAGAAAGAGGCATTAAGTGAAAGAGTAAAAGGGTAACTCTTCCCCGTGAGGCATAGTCACTCTTTAATCCATTCTTCATTTCTCCATTTTATCAGATTTGGGACATGTACAAACACACATGCCCAGCATGGTTTTCAAGTTGGTTGGGTCAGGATTCAATTTGTGTTGTCGGTCATGTGGTGTCCACTTCTTTTAACTTCTAGACCATGGGATTTTCCCTAGTGATTTCATCTTTAAAAAGTAACATCATTTAACTCAAAGTAGGTTGCTGATGATAGCATGTATAATAGTCTCAGCTGTGCTGGATTGAGGTGTATATCATGCTGGGTAAGGTCTCTTTGCAATCTAAGTGATGCATAGTAATTGAATGTATAAATATTAATAATAATAATTAAAAATTAAAAATTCAAAGTAGACTCAGAAGTCAAAGTTGAGCAATAGCTTGAAAATGTCTGCATGTTAATTGTAGATTTGTAAGTTTTTAAACAATTCTGCCGATATAATCCTAATAGCAAAAATGGGGTTGTGCAAGTCAGAAAACGGGTTGAGAGTGACTAAAAGGATTTGCAATCAGTCCTGTTGAGAAAATTGATTAATAAAAGTTGAATTTAAAAGTTTGAGAAAAAAGCAATTCTCCTAGAAACTATACATTTTGAAAGTAGAGTTAGCTCTACTTCCAGATAATCTGTGATACATTTAGCATTTTTAATTTTTTTTTTTCTGGAGAGGTTTTTGCTATAGGGCACATGCGCTCGCCAGACAGAGAGAGAAAAAGAGACAGAAAGTGAGAAATCACCCCCCAGGAAGGGATGGCCACGCTGCAATCCCTTCTTCTCTCGGAATCTTGGGCATGCACGCACACGTGCCCAGTGTGAGTTTAAGCCACCGGGTCCGGGACTCGAACAGCTGTCGACTATGTGGGAGTCCAGCAACATAACCATTACGCTAACTGCTGGTCCCACATTTAGCATTTTGAGGATAACATTAATTTCTTCATTTTTTAAATGACAGAAGAATTTTTTTTATTTATTCATTTTTTACCTTCAATTACTGTGTATCATGAAAGCACACTAAATAAACCCTCCCATCATGAACACATTACACACTGGTTCAGCCAAAGATATTACTAGACACATTATCATTAACAAACAGTTTTTCATTTTTCTGTCCCTAAAATGTTTTGCTTCTTTCTTTTCCCCACTGATTACATCTCTCTCACCTCCCTTTATATCCCACTCTTCTCCCACACTATCACAATTGCTTTCAATGATTTTATACCTTGCAATATTTCAAGATTCTGTCATATAGTGCAGACATTGGGTATATACTGAGTGGAGACATGCAATGCCTCTCTTTCATAGTCTAGCAGCTTCATTTAGCAATAAATGTTCCATATTATATTTGTTCACTTTCTATCAAATGCCAGGGTTTCAGTGTTTTTTATGGCTGAGTAGTATTTTGTTGTGTATATATTTGCCAACTTTTTCAGTCCATTCATCTATTTGTGGATATTTGGGATGGATCCATGTCTTAACAATTGTGAATAATGCCACAGTGAACATGGATGTGCAAGCGTTTTTGTGACGGAATAGTCCTATCCTTTGGGTAAATACCTAGGAGTGGAATTGTTCCACCCAAATTGGTAGATTTATTTGCAGGCTTTTTTTTTTTTTTGAGAGGTTTTTGCTATAGGGCACGTGCACTCACCAGACAGACAGAGACAGAAAGCAAGAAATCACCCCCCAGGGGGTGAGGCCACGCCACAAAGCCTTCTCCTCTGTTCTCCTCTTGGGATCTTGGGCACGCACACACATGCACCCAGCGCCTGGTGTGTTTTAAGCCACCAGGTCCAGGACGCGAACCGCAGTCGACTACATGGGAGTCCAGAGACATAGCCATTACGCTAACTGCTGGTCCCTATTTGCAGGCATTTGAGGGACCTCCATTTTGTTCTCCACAATGGCTGGACTGATTTACATTTCTGCCAATAGTGTGGGAGTTCACTTTTCTCCACACTTCATCAACACTTAGCGTTCTTTATTATTTTAGTCTCAGCTATTCTGAATGGGGCTAGGTGAATCTCACTGTGGTTTTGATTTGCATCTCCCTTATGATAGGTAATGTTAAGCATTGTTTCATATGCTTTTTGGTCATTCATATGTCCTCCTTAGAGAGTTGTCTTTCAGTTCATCTGCCCATCTTTCCATTGGGTTGATTATTATTATTTTTTTTTGGGGGGGTAAGCTGTTTAAACTCCCTGTATATTCTTAAGGTCAGTCCCTTATCTGAGGTATAGATTGCAAATATAGTCTAATACTATGAGTGTTCTCAAAACATTTAATTGTTTCTTTTGCTATGCAGAAACTTTTTAACATGATATAATCCCATTTGTCTATTTTGGGAATGTATGCCTGAGCTTTGGGGGGTCTTATTTAAGAAGTCTTCACCTACTATGATGTCACCAAGAGTTTCTCTTGTGTTTTCCATGGTTGTTTAGATCTTTAAACCATTTTGAGTTGATCATTGCTAAAGGTGAGAGATAGGAATCCAGCGTCAGTTTTCTGCAGGTGGACATCCAGTTTTTCCAGCACCATTTGTTAGAGATTTTTTTTTTTCCCCACATTGAATTTACTGGTGACCTTTGTCAAAAATCAACATTTAGAGTTTATTTCTGGGATCTCTATTCTGTTCATTGGTCCACATGTCTGTTTTTGTGCCAATACCCACTGTTTTTGTTAACACAGCTTTGTAATGTATTTTGGGCTCAGGGAGTAAGATGCCTTCTACTTTACTCTTCTTGCACACAATTGCTTTGGCAACACAGGGTTGTTTATGATTCAAGGCAAATTCTGTGATTGCATTTTCTAAATATGAGAAGAATGTCTTTGGTAATTTGATTGGAATTACATGAAATATTTAGATTGATTTCAGTAGAATTGAAATTTTGATGATATTAATTCTTCCAGTGCAGAAACATGAAATGGCTTCCCACTCTTTTGCATAAATTTCAATTATTTTAGATGTTCATAGTTTTCTTTATAAAGATCTTTGACTTCTCTAGCTAGATTTATTTGTAGGTATCTCACAGTGTTTGTAGTTATTGTAAATAGAATTGCTTTTTTCAATTCTGTTTCAGTCTGCTCATTGTTAGTGTATGAAAATGCTATAGATTTTTGCATGCTGATTTTGTATCCTGACACTTTCAGTATTCATTTGTCATGTGCAGAAGTTTTTTTTTATGGATTCTTTTTGGTTTTATATGTAAATAATCATGCCATCTGCAAACAGAGATATTTTTACTTATTCTTTAAATTCTCTTTCCAATTACATTGGCTAGTACTTCCAGTACTATAAAAGAGTGAAGAAAGTGGGGAATCTTATCTTGTTCCAGTTTTCACTGGAAAATATTTTAATGTTTCTTCATTCTGTATAATGTTAGATCTAGGTTTCTTATATATGGCTTTTACAGTGTTGAGAAATGTTCCTTCTATGGAAATTTTGTTGAGTTTAGTAATGAAGAAATGTTGTATTTTATCATATGCTTTCTCTGCATCAATGTATATGATCATATGGTTTTTATTCTGTTCTGTTAATATGATGTATCACATTTATGGTTTTGTGTTTGTTGAACCTACCTTGTATCAATGGAAAAAAAGCCTACCTGGTCATGATGTATAATCTTATTAGTATATCATTGGATGCATATTTTATGGTGTTAATTGGCCAGTATCTTGCTAAGCATTTTTCACCTATATTAATCACAGATATTGATCTGTAGTTTTCCTTTTTAGTTATGTCCTTGTTTGGTTTTGGGATGAGGCTGATGAAGCCTTCATAAAATGAATTTGGGAGGGTTCTTTCCTCTGGATCTTTAGAAATTGTTTGGGTAGAATGTGAGTTAACTCTCCTTTAAAAGGTTTGTAGAATTTGGAAGTGAAGCCATCAGAATCTGGTCTTTTCTTTCTTGGGAGGAAATTTATTACTGTTTCAAACTCATTGCTTTTTATTGGTTTAGTTAGGTTGTCTATGTCTTCCTGATTCAATCATTGTTGATTCTAAGTGTCCAGGAATTTGCCCATTTTATCCAGGTTTTCACATTTCTTGATATATAGGCCCTCAAAATTCTCTGATGATGTTTAAATTTCCATTATGTCTGCTCTAATACTGCCTGTTACATTGTGAATTTGATTTATCTGGTAACTTTCTTTGTTCTTCTTAATTAGACGACCTAACTTTGTGTCAGTTTTGTTTATCTTCTCAAAATACAAGTTTTTGGTTTCATTTATTTTCTGTACAGTTCATTTATTGTTTATTTCCATTATTTCTGCTTGGATATTTATTATTTTTCTCCGAGCAGTTTTTGGATTTTTTTGTTTGTTTGTTTTTCCAGTTCCCTGAGGTATGTTAGTCTACATGTCACCTTTTTTTCTTTCTCTAATGCACACTAATTCCTATTGAACTTTCCTCTTATTACTGCTTTTGCTGAGTCCCACAGGTTATGGAAACTTATGTACTCATTGCCATTGGTTTCAATGAATATTTTTATTTTAGTCTTATTTTTTTTCCAGTGGTTGCAAAGTCATTCAGTAGTATATTTTTTAGTTTCCATATGTTTGTGTATTTTTTGAGGGTTCTTTCTGAGATTAATATCAAGTATAATTCCATTTTGTGTAGAGTAGATGCTGGAAATAGCTTCTATACCTATAAATCTGTAAAGACATGCTTTGTACCCTATCATTTGGTTAATCTTTCAAAATGTTCAATGAGAGGGCAAGAAGAATGTATATTTGTGGTTGTTGGATGGATGGTTCTATAGCTTTCTCTCAGGTCCAGTTTATGTATGACATTGTTTAGATCTTCTCTCTCTCTTTCTCTCCTTTTCTCTTTGTTGTCTAGATTATATGTCCAAGAGATAGTGGGGTGTTGAGATATTCAACAATTAGTGTGCTGTAGTCTATCTCTCCTTTTAGAATGAACAGTATTTCCTTCACATTTTTAGTACTCCTGAGTTAATTGCATAGATATCTATAAGGATTATATCTTCTTGGTGAATTAGCCCTTTTAGTACTATAAAACGTTCTTTTTGTCTCTTACTATTTTAATCCTACAGGTTCTTTATTCTGAAATCAGTATCACAACCCAGACCTTTTTCTGGTTCCCATTTGCATGGAATATCTTTCTCCAGCCCTTCACTTTTAGTCTATGCATATCATTATCCATGAGGTGTGCTTCTTGTAGGGAGCAAATAGGTGATTTCTGTTTTTTAATCTATTCAGCCAGTCTGCATATCTTGATTTTAGAAATTAATATATTAACATTCAAATTATCAATATTTGCCAGCTTATCCCTACTATTTTGCTAGCTGTGTACTTGGTTATTTTTTGCTGTCTTATTACTGTCTGTCTCTCATTAGTTTTCCTGTTATAGTACTCTCTTCAGTATTTTCTGAAGAGCTGATCTAATTATTGATAAATTCTTTCAGCTTTTTTAAATTTATTTTTTAATCTGGGAATGTTTTTTGTCTTTCCTTATCATATGAAGGACAATTTTGCTGCTCATATTATTCTTGGTTGAAAGGATTTTTCTTTATTTTATTTATTTTTTTCTAGAGAGATTTTTGATATGGGTGCACGTGCTTACAGGAGAGATGGAAAGCGAGAAGTGACTACCCTTGAGCATGGCCACACCAAAATTCCTTCTCCTCAACTGTCCTCTAGGGATCTTGGTCATGTATGCAAACATGCTCGGTGTGAGTTTTAAGCCACCAGATCTGAGATTCAAACCATGGTTGACTATGTTGATATTAATTAATGTAACCATTATACTATCTGCTGGTCCCATAATTATTACTTTTTAAAGCTTTGAATATATCTTCCCATGCTTTTCATGCTTGCATTGGTTCTGTTGAGAGTTTCCATGTTAGCCTAATAGGATAATCTTTGTAAGTAACTTGATATTTCTCTCTTGCCATTTTGGAATCTTAAGTTCATCTGTGATTTTGGCCAGTCTAGCTATGATATGCTATGGAGAGGGTCTTCTTAGGTTGATGCTGCTTGAGGTCCTTTGTATTTCTTGTGTCTGAATATTTCAAAGTTTCTCTAGGTTTAGAAATTTTCAAGTATTTAATGGAATACATTATCAATGCTCTTGTTAGATTTTTCACCTTCTGGAATAGGACTCATTCAGATGTTTGGAGATTCATGGTATCTAGTATTTCCTGCATGTTATTCTAATTTTTAAATTACTTTTTGTTCTTTTTGGATATTTTTTTCTATGTAGAGATTTTTTTCTTCTAGATTTGATATTCATTCTTCTGTATAATCTAATCTGCTATTAATACTTTCCAGGGAGGTTTAGATGAACTGTATTAAGGTCTTCATCTGTAACAGTTCCATTTGTACCCTTTTTTTTTCCCCTTATGGTGTCTATTTCTTCTTTCAAATCATGGAAGATCTTCTTCATTTCCTGGAGTTCATTATCTCTTTACTCTTGCAACTCATTTAGTTTTATTACTATGAATATTCTAATTGTCTATCTGACATTTCCATGAGATCTACTGTGCTGTCTCTGGATGATGAACAGTTGTTTTTTTTCCCTTGAGGGAGAAATATTTTCCTGGCTTTTCATAGTTCTTGTGTCTCTGTGCTGATTTCTGGTTATCTGATGAATTCAATCTTTATTCCTAATTTCTATAATTGATTTTGAACTGTCAGAAAGATAAGCACTCTACTTCTATTATGTGTTCTGTGGAGAAGACCTCATGTTCTCATCAGAGAATGGTGTATGTATCTAGCTCGAAGTGCTTGGTTCCTCTCAAAGTCTCTGGACGAGGTGTACCTGGAGCTTACTTGGAAGATATAACTGAAGGAAGACATAAAATATGAACTTTCAGTGGACACCAGGTATTCTTAAAATCACTGGCAGGGGTAGGTGACCTTTGGTTTCCCTGTAGCTCCATCACTCATCACTCTGTGGCTATCTCTCCAATGTAGCTAGAATTCAGAAAAATTCAATGATGTACGGGGATGAATGGGACCCAGGAAACCATAAAATACACACACCTTAGAGTTGAAGGGTGAGGATGTGAGCTGCACTCTCTCTGCAGCTCTGTCACTTATCCCAGAGAGACTTGCTCTCCATTCTAGCTGAAACTGGGAGAAATTCAATGTTGTAAGTTGTGGGGAAGTCATTCATTTAATCTTCATGTTTTAGCAAGCAAAGAACATCCTCCAAGCTCTGTTAGGGAAAATATTTTCTTTCATTAATGTACCTAGGACAGAATTGATGTTCGAGTGGTGGAGAACCAGCATTCTAGATAGGCAATCTGTGGCCAAATTCTCCTTGGTTCTGCAAAAATTTTCTTCATATTGACAGGCATCCTTGAATTACCATTATACCTTTGACAGTTCATTCTTAGGAGGCATTTTCTTAGAAGACTTTCACATGATAGTTTCCCCAGAGATGGTGGTGACTTCCCTAAAGGCTTATAATTGACTACTTTGTGCCTACCATTAAAGACTTATTTATCTTAGTATATTTTACTCTCAGAATATATGCAGAAAATAGGCAGGGGAAAAAATGAAGAAACAAAATTGTTTACTAACACACATAACTAATAATAAAACCCAAAATGAATTCACCAGGAAAACAAAACAATACATAAATTCTTTGCAGACAGAACATAAGTTTTGCAGAAGTCTTAAGAGTATGCACAGGAAGGACAAGGTCTTGGACAATAAAGAAACTGCCTGAAAAGCTAAAGTATTTTATACTCCTGAGAGAGATATAAGGCTTTTTCTTTATGGTGTCTATAATCAATCAAAATCTCAGATAATGTTAAAAAGACATGGGAAATTGAGAGCGCACAATAGATTTCTTTATTTTTTCTTTTAATTTATTTTTACATTTTTCCACAAACACTTTACACATCAAAAAATTTTAACTCCTACTCCATAGTTCTTGAAAGTTAACAACCAACTTTCAAAATTTCAAAATATTTCTTATAATTTTGTATAATTTTGTTCGTGACTCTGTAACAACAGAAACAGTACAGTTTTAAATATTTTTGAGAAAATATTTACATGTCACCTACTCAAATTGCTGAAAAGCAAATGCCCAGCACACAAGTCACACATAAACCTTCTCAATTCATCCCTGCCCAAGGGTATTCTGTGATATACCATCTGCTCGCAAAGATTAGACTCTTTCTTCCTTCGAAGTCTTTCTCAAGATAATTCTCTGGTGTGGTTTCTTTTTTGCAATACCAAAGCAGAAAGTGTGAGCTTTGGAAGTAGATAGTTCAAAAGGCTCATTAAGTATGTTCACTTGATTCCAGGGGTTTTTGATTTATATCTGAGCTGAACTCACTCACCTTCCTGACCACCAAATGTCAACCTCTATATAAAAAGAAGCACAAAAGAAAATGAAATTTATTTGGGAAGATGTATTGCAATGTGAACATGGATGCAATAGTAATGTACAGGTTTGTCCAGGGAGGTAAAAGAAGACAAGAGTTTTTAGAAGAAATGTGAAGAGGGATTACCAAAATTGTTACAGAAAAACTAGCCTTTGATACCTGAATCAGTAACAAGGTTGGAATCAGTTTAAAGTTAGGTTGGAAGTCTGGGGCAGATGTACTCAAAGAAGTGTTTTCTGAGTAGAGTTGCAGTGATCTTTGTGCAAGGTTGTAGTACTGGCAGAGTCTAAGTGACCATTCTTGTTAACAGCCATATGTGCTGAGAACTGCCCATTTATGGCTTTCCTGTGTCCATGTATCTCAGAATTAAACACAAGTTGACAAATTTCTAACAACTTTAAAATTCTATTCATGTTTTCCTCTATCATATTACATACATTTAGTCTTCAACCTTATTCAACTTAGCATCACAAAGCATTGATCATGATTTCATGTCATCTTTCCATAAAAATCTGCTTTGGGGAACCAGCAGTTAGCGTAATGGCTATGTCGCTGGACTCCCACTTAGTCGACTGCGGTTCATGTCCCGGACCCGGTCGCTTAAAACTCATGCCGGGTGCGTGTGCATGCGAGCCCAAGATCCCAAGAGGAGAATGGAGGAGAAGGGATTGCGGCGTGACCATCTCTCCTGGGGGGTGATTTTTCGCTTTCTGTCTCTATGTCTCTCTCTGTCTGGTGAGCGCACGCGCCCTATAGTAAAAATCTCTCCAAAAAAAAGGTGATAAAAATCCTAGGGGATGCTGATGATACATTAAATAATATTTATAAAGTTCTTGGTACCACTTAGTAAACAGTTTAGACAGAAGAATGCTTACCATGTAATCCATAATTAGATGCCTAGGAACTACCAACATGAAAGATGTGGGGAGACACAGTGATTACTGTTTGCTAAAGGTCTAACTTACTCTCTTATAAAAAGATACAGTCATCCTGTCAAAGCTGCTGATGTGATAAATGATGACCAGTGGTTCTCTTTTCCCCTCAGGTTCCTCTGTCAGTGTGTAGTCAGAGGTGTGGTCCAGGATTCAGAAAAATTCCAAAGAAAGGAAAGCCTCCCTGCTGCTATAGCTGTGGTTTTTGCCCAGAGACAGAGATTTCTAATCAGACAGGTAGAAAAATGATAACTGCTATGATAGCTCTACCCACTATTTCTCAATAAAAATAAAATCAAGAATATTGACATTGGGATCATAGTGCACCTTTATTTTCAATTGATGCTTTCACTCATTCTTTTTTAATGTATCCATTTATAAAACTATTGCTACCTCATTATGTATAAGTTCTTATCTGGCTGTGCCAATCCAAATAGGCTCAACTGTAGCACTGATTCTAATGTGTATCTTTCTTTACCATTTATTGATGGAAGATACACTTTCAGTCTGCTATCTCACAGTGAATTATACTAAAGTTTAGAGCAAATTTAAGTTGTATAATCATCAAAGTTATCCGTGTGTGTGCTTACATGGTTTAAAATAGATGTTTTTCATATCTGAAAGGTAAGCACAGAGGAAGAGCAAAAATATTGTTATGGAAATATTTTATACATTTGTGTACCAGTTCTAAACAGTTATTAATTGTGCATTATTAACTAATACCTGGATCATTTAATGTGGAATACAATAATATAGAAAGGAAGAGAAGTACATTTTTAATTAAAGCTTATTTTTTCTTCCATAATCAAGAGATACAGAGAGGAGAGATACAGCTCCCCAACAGGTATGGATGTAGCAGTCCTCATCTAGCGTTAGCCAGGCATAGGTCATAATCACTCACGTGCCTAATGTACTCAGAGAGGTCTTCGTATACAAACCTGGGGACCTGTTAGTGTGCATCAGTCTTGCAGACCTTTGTATTTTACCACTGGGTCTGAGAAACAATTTAATAAATAGAAAAATTGTGGCAAGCAGATGGCATAGAAGTTATGTCGTTTGACTACCACATGACTGATTGCAGGAAGAGTCCCAGACCTAGTGGCTTGAAATTCACACTGAGCACATGTTCATGCATTCCCAAGAACCCAGGAGAAGAATGAAGTGTGGTCATCTTCCCTGAGGAAAAGGTGATTTCTCACTTTTCCTCTCACTGTCACTGTTTCTCTCTCTGTCTTTCCCCGGTTAGCACACACGTCCTAAGGCAAAAATTGCTCTCTTTAAACAAGGAAGAAAATAGACAAACTACGTAGTAAAAGCATAGTCTAGTAACTTTTCTAAT
>NW_006202960.1:350809-356044 GCF_000334495.1 Tupaia belangeri chinensis
CTGATGAGTACCCAAATAATGAGAGAACTCACTGCCTCTCCAAGTCTGTGACCTTCTTGGCCTTTGAGGATGCTCTAGGAATGGCTCTGACATGCATGGCTCTGTGCCTTTTTGTCCTCACAGCTGTGACTTTGGGGGTCTTTGTGAAGCACCGAGACACACCCATAGTCAAGGCCAATAATCGGGCTCTCAGTTACACTCTTCTCATTGCCCTTCACCTGTGCTTTCTCTGCTCCTTACTCTTCATTGGTCGTCCCAACACAGCCACCTGCATCCTCCAGCAAATCTCATTTGGAGTTGTGTTCACTGTGGCTGTTTCCAGCGTTTTGGCCAAAACCATTACTGTTATTCTGGCATTCAGGGCTGTGAAGACTGGAAAAACATTGAGGTGGTTGCTGCTGTCAGGGGCTCCTAACTTTGTCATTCCCATCTGCTCCCTCATCCAAATGATTATCTGTGGAATCTGGCTGGGACTGTCTCCCCCTTTTCTTGACACAGACTCAGTCTCTGAGCCCAAACACCTGGTCATGATGTGCAACAAGGGCTCAGCCACTGCTTTCTACTTTGTCCTGGGATACTTGGGCTCCTTGGCCCTCGGAAGCTTCACTGTGGCTTTCCTGGCCAGGAACCTACCTGACACGTTCAATGAAGCCAAGTTCCTGACATTCAGCATGTTGCTGTTCTGTAGTGTCTGGGTCACCTTCCTCCCTGTCTACCACAGCACCAAGGGGAAGGTCATGGTGGCTGTGGAAGTGTTCTCCATCTTGGCCTCCAGTGCAGGGCTCTTAGGCTGCATCTTTGCCCCTAAGTGCTACATTATTTTGATTCATTCTGATAAGAACACTTTAAAAGGATTAAAGAATAGAAACGCTTCCAGAGGAAATGAACATTTTTAGGTTTTATTTCACAAGTCTCTATCACATTTTAGGGTCTAAAACCACAAAAACACCCTGATTTTTTATTCCAGTATTCAGGTACCTGAAAATGATTTACCTTATCAGATCTACTTTTTATCACAAATGTTATTGTGTACAATGCACCTTAGTAGGCCTTCAAAAATACAGACATAAATTTCATGTCAAGTTAGTAGCTTTCCTTAAACTTATTGACATTGAAGTAGAAAGAGAAATACTGCACATTCATAATCATGTGAAAACTACAAGCGATGACTTTATTGAAGAAGAAAATAGAATTATAATTAGCAGAGGGTAAAATAAGCAATCACAGTGTTCAATAGAGGCTGTCTTCTACATTTTTGGCACCAGGGACTGGTTTGTGGAAGACAAGTTTTTTTTTTTTTTTTTCTTGAGTGGTTCTTGCTATAGGGTGAGTGCGCTCACCAGAAAGAGAGAGACAGAGGATAGAAAGTGAGAAATCAGCCCCAGAGGGGATGGCCATGCCACAATCCCTCTTCTCCATTCTCCTCGCGGGATCTTGGGCACGCACGCACATGTGCCCGTGCAAGTTAAAGCCACTGAATATGGGACTTGAACCGTGGTCAACTACATGGGAGTCCAGCAGCATAGCCATTAGGTTGGTTGCTGGTCCCTGGAAGACAATTTTCTACAGATAAGGAGGGATGATTAATGAGAGCAAGCAATCTAGATCTCTTGTGTGTGCAGTTGACCATAGGCTTATGTTCCTATGAGACTCTAATGCCACTGTTGCTCTGCCAAGAGGTGGAGCTCAGGCAACAATGTGAGATATGGGAGCAGCAGTGAATATGGATGCAGCTTTGCCTGCTTCTCCACCACTCACCTCTTCTATGCAGCCAGGTTTCTCATAGGTCACACAGATCTGTGGGGACTGGGGACTCCTGTTATATAGTTCAGTAGAGTGAATATAATGAATAATATCTTATTGTATATCTCAGGCTAATTCAAAGATTTTGACTGTTTCAGGAACCAGCAGTTAGCGTAATGGCTATGTCGCTGGACTCCCACGTAGTCGACCGCGGTTCGTGTCCCGGACCCAGTGGCTTAAAACTCACGCCGGGTGCGTGTGCGTGCGTGCCCAAGATCCCGAGAGGAGAATGGAGGAGAAGGGATTGCGGCGTGACCATCCCCCCTGGGGGGTGATTTCTCGCTTTCTGTCTCTATGTCTCTCTCTGTATGTCTGGCGAGCGCACACGCCCTACAGTAAAAATCTCTCTCAAAAAAAAAAAATGATTTTGACTGTTTCCAACATGAAGTAATTCCAAATATTTAGATGGTACATATGTTAATTGCCATGATTTGATCATTACAGATTGTCCTTTACAACTAAAAAATAAAACTCCATCTCATTAATATGTAAAAATTATGTGTCCAAAGAAAAAGAAAAGAAAATTATATGTCCCTTGGGGAAAAAGACAACTCTCACAGCAGGAGTGATAATTAATGTGTAGTGCAAGACATCATAATTAGTTCTGATCATCTCCTGTAATTCCCATGGCCCACTCTATCTTAAACTTATATAAAGACAATTCCTAACCACATAGAACATTTGGGAAAAAACTGCTTATTTCCACCTTATGTCCAGGAACTCCCAGAAAAATACAAAAGTTGAGGATATCATATGCATCATCCAGTTTTGTTTTGCCATTCAAATTGACTAGGTCAGCAGCAGAATGATTAAATTTGGTGCTGTTCAGGAAAGGCTACAGAGATCTAACGATAGTGCTATGTAAAAATGAGTTCCATCATATTAGTCAGATATAAAATGCTTCTTTCTGGTGAGAAAAATACCACTGTGAGGTAGTGGCCTAGATATTCCCTACTACTTAATATTTCCATCTTCTAGAGTTCGACTCTAGCAGAGAGTTGGTTTTACCATAAATGAAGATTCCTTGATATGGATATGACATGGACTGCCAATTAAGAAGTGTCACCAGGACCAGCACTTGGCATAATGGCTATGTCGCTGGATTCCCATGTAGTCAACTGCGGTTCCAGTCTCGGACCCAGTGGCTTAAACTCATGTCAGGTGCATGTGTGTGTGTGCTCAAGTACCCAAGGGGGTTAATGGAGGAGAATGGAGAAAGGATTGCAGCATGCCATCCCCCCTGGGAGTGATTTCTCCCTTTGCTCTCTTTGTCTCTCTGTCTTTCTGGTGAGTGCATGCACCCTATAGGAAGAAAACCTCTCAAAATAATAATAATAATAATAAAAATAGAAGTATCACCAGTCAGTGACAGGCATCATTTTCCCAAAAGCCATACGGACTCTCTCCTAGCCCATCTCTTCTCACAAGTTTGAGTAAAACTGAAGTCTGCTCTTTTGATATAATGAACTCTAATTAGGTCTAGCAGCAATAAACCATCAAAGAGATCATGACAAGACCAGAGATATGTCTTATAGAGAGAAGGAAACTGGCAATTTTCACTTAAGATAGAATCAAAGGGCCGAACATATGATAAATACTCAGTCAGTGCAATTTGTCTGTGGCAACTGTTGACTTTTCTAAGGTCTTATAATTTATAGCTAAAGCAAAGAAGTAGAGTTCTGGAATGCCCTTACTAAATGAAGGAGAACTATTTATATTTGTAAAGTAAAGTGCAATGAATACAGAAGTAGATTCTCATTCAGGAAGGGCTTTGTAAATGGTTTGAGTCAGGAACCCAAATGCTTGTCTATATTGACACATCATTAAATGATTCATAGAAGAGTAATGATATTAACATAAAGTTAGAGATAGCCATGGGGAGAGTCAATAACTAGCTGAAAGGTATAGGAAAAAGAGGGGGCATGAAATTTGAGGGTTGAGAATGGTGCTGCAGAAGACCTGCAAGTAAATCACCTACGTCTCTGCTCCATCACACATGGATCTTCCACCATCAAATAGCAGGAAAATAAGAACTTCAGAACTCCAGTGAAGCCGGAATTATAAAAAGGATGGAATATTTGGATGAAGTACAAAGAACATGGAAGATTAGATACATTAGAACTTGTTAAACAACAAGTTTTAAAGTTTAAAAGTATAATAATAATGTAAACATAAGTAATAAATATCAGGACTTATTCAAAATGGCCTCTCTTTTCATCTTTTTCACAAACTTGCACACAAGGAGTCTCCCAGACAAAAAAGAAACTTTTTGTATTCCTATTTTCTGAGATTTAAAATCTCAGCAAGCATAAAACAGAGGTGTCTTTTTTGTTTCAAGTGTCCTATGCATTAAGATAATTAATTGTCCAGTTCCTGCTCACTGCTTGTTAGCATTCTGTATATGCTTAAGAAGAAAAAGTGCTCTTCAGTTTTTCTGTTCTGTTTTCTACATGTGTCCAGTACATCAAATTTGTTAATTTTGTTAAAAGATTTTTTTTTGTGATAAACATTAAAATATTTTACATTCATAGCAGTTTTTCCTGTTTGCACTTACTCATCTTTTCTTCATTCTCTTTCACATTTTCCTCCTCTTCCTTCTCCTGGTCTTTGTTATTCTTTTTTATAAGGCTATATTATTTTAAAATTATTCAAAATGTAAGATCACAAATATTGTACCTTAGTTATTGTATTTAACCATTATATTATTATGAATTGAACACTTGATTCCTAATGATTCACTTAACCTCCTTCTATTTATCTGATAATTAGTTTAGCTACCCTAGATTCATTTTGGTTGATAGTTGCCTGGTGTATCTTTGTGTCTTCTATTATATCTTTACTTTCAAAATTTAAAAATATTTTCTTATGCCTCTGTAATACATAGGGTATTGGTAAACTTTTTATTTTTTCCATCCTATTAGATAATATACTTTTTCTATTCCTTTCTTTTATTTTCTTATTTTTTACCTTTAATTACTGTACATAATTACAGCATACAAAATTAACTTTTTGTGCATGAATACAGTGCCTATTAGTTTAGTCAAAGTTATTACTCTACACATTTTCATACACAAATAATTTCCATTTTTGTGCCCATTAAAAATCATGCTTGTGTCCCCCATGATTCCCTTCTCCCACCTTGCCCTCATTGCCTGTCCTACTCCCACACTGTCTCATGTATCCACAGTGGCTCTCCATACTTTCATTTCTTCCAATCTTTCAGCTTCTGTCATACAGTGCAGACATGTAGTATTATTAAACGAAAAATAAACCAGCCAATTTAATAGAGTTTTAACAGAACAAATCTTAACACAATTTAAATTGGGCAGGGGACCAGCAGTTAGCATAATGGCTATGTCACTGGATTCTCACGTAGTTAACCGCGGTTCAAGTCCCGAACCCGGTGGCTTAAACTCACGCCGGGCACGTGTG
>NW_006202960.1:356689-376665 GCF_000334495.1 Tupaia belangeri chinensis
ACAGGCATCATTTTCCCAAAAGCCATACGGACTCTCTCCTAGCCCATCTCTTCTCACAAGTTTGAGTAAAACTGAAGTCTGCTCTTTTGATATAATGAACTCTAATTAGGTCTAGCAGCAATAAACCATCAAAGAGATCATGACAAGACCAGAGATATGTCTTATAGAGAGAAGGAAACTGGCAATTTTCACTTAAGATAGAATCAAAGGGCCGAACATATGATAAATACTCAGTCAGTGCAATTTGTCTGTGGCAACTGTTGACTTTTCTAAGGTCTTATAATTTATAGCTAAAGCAAAGAAGTAGAGTTCTGGAATGCCCTTACTAAATGAAGGAGAACTATTTATATTTGTAAAGTAAAGTGCAATGAATACAGAAGTAGATTCTCATTCAGGAAGGGCTTTGTAAATGGTTTGAGTCAGGAACCCAAATGCTTGTCTATATTGACACATCATTAAATGATTCATAGAAGAGTAATGATATTAACATAAAGTTAGAGATAGCCATGGGGAGAGTCAATAACTAGCTGAAAGGTATAGGAAAAAGAGGGGGCATGAAATTTGAGGGTTGAGAATGGTGCTGCAGAAGACCTGCAAGTAAATCACCTACGTCTCTGCTCCATCACACATGGATCTTCCACCATCAAATAGCAGGAAAATAAGAACTTCAGAACTCCAGTGAAGCCGGAATTATAAAAAGGATGGAATATTTGGATGAAGTACAAAGAACATGGAAGATTAGATACATTAGAACTTGTTAAACAACAAGTTTTAAAGTTTAAAAGTATAATAATAATGTAAACATAAGTAATAAATATCAGGACTTATTCAAAATGGCCTCTCTTTTCATCTTTTTCACAAACTTGCACACAAGGAGTCTCCCAGACAAAAAAGAAACTTTTTGTATTCCTATTTTCTGAGATTTAAAATCTCAGCAAGCATAAAACAGAGGTGTCTTTTTTGTTTCAAGTGTCCTATGCATTAAGATAATTAATTGTCCAGTTCCTGCTCACTGCTTGTTAGCATTCTGTATATGCTTAAGAAGAAAAAGTGCTCTTCAGTTTTTCTGTTCTGTTTTCTACATGTGTCCAGTACATCAAATTTGTTAATTTTGTTAAAAGATTTTTTTTTGTGATAAACATTAAAATATTTTACATTCATAGCAGTTTTTCCTGTTTGCACTTACTCATCTTTTCTTCATTCTCTTTCACATTTTCCTCCTCTTCCTTCTCCTGGTCTTTGTTATTCTTTTTTATAAGGCTATATTATTTTAAAATTATTCAAAATGTAAGATCACAAATATTGTACCTTAGTTATTGTATTTAACCATTATATTATTATGAATTGAACACTTGATTCCTAATGATTCACTTAACCTCCTTCTATTTATCTGATAATTAGTTTAGCTACCCTAGATTCATTTTGGTTGATAGTTGCCTGGTGTATCTTTGTGTCTTCTATTATATCTTTACTTTCAAAATTTAAAAATATTTTCTTATGCCTCTGTAATACATAGGGTATTGGTAAACTTTTTATTTTTTCCATCCTATTAGATAATATACTTTTTCTATTCCTTTCTTTTATTTTCTTATTTTTTACCTTTAATTACTGTACATAATTACAGCATACAAAATTAACTTTTTGTGCATGAATACAGTGCCTATTAGTTTAGTCAAAGTTATTACTCTACACATTTTCATACACAAATAATTTCCATTTTTGTGCCCATTAAAAATCATGCTTGTGTCCCCCATGATTCCCTTCTCCCACCTTGCCCTCATTGCCTGTCCTACTCCCACACTGTCTCATGTATCCACAGTGGCTCTCCATACTTTCATTTCTTCCAATCTTTCAGCTTCTGTCATACAGTGCAGACATGTAGTATTATTAAACGAAAAATAAACCAGCCAATTTAATAGAGTTTTAACAGAACAAATCTTAACACAATTTAAATTGGGCAGGGGACCAGCAGTTAGCATAATGGCTATGTCACTGGATTCTCACGTAGTTAACCGCGGTTCAAGTCCCGAACCCGGTGGCTTAAACTCACGCCGGGCACGTGTGTGTGTGTGCCCAAGATCCTGAGAGGAGAATGGAGAAGAAGGGATTGCGGCGTGGCCATCCCCCGGGGGGTGATTTCTCGCTTTCTATCTCTCTGTCTCTCTCTGTCTTTCTGGCGAGCGCACGCGCCCTATAGCAAAAACCTCTTAAAAAAAAAATTTAAATTGGGCAGTTGTTCCTGAATTCTGGACAACTCGGAACAGTCTCATGGTCAAGGTGGTATTTAAGTTTGCAGAACAGGAAAGTAACGCAATAAGAGGAAGGTGTCTGACAAAAAAAATATGAGGGATGGGACCAGCAGTTAGTGTAATGGCTATGTCGCTGGACTCCCATGTAGTCAACTGTGGTTCGTGTCCCGGACCCGGTGGCTTAAAACTCACGCCGGGCACGTGTGCGTGCATGCTCAAGATCCCAAGAGGAGAATGGAGGAGAAGGGATTGTGGTGTGGCCACCTCCCCCCCCCCACCCCGGGGAGTGATTTCTCGCTTTCTGTCTCTCTCTGTCTGTCTGGTGAGTGCACTTGCCCTGTAGCATACCCCCCCCAAAAAAAAAATGTGAGGAGGAGTGAGGTGGAGAACTCATTGGTTACATTCTGAAGTTTGTCTGCATTAAAGGACGCCTGTGATTGACTGAAGCCTAGCTTCTGTGGTAGGTTGCAACTAGCAATCAGCTCAGAAAAATAGCCTCACATGTTTGATTTTGGCTTATTCATAGGAATTCAGTGTGAGAGTACAACAGCTGTTTTAGGTCAAAATAGTTTAAGTTAACAATTTCCCTGTTTTTGGTCAGCCCTCAAATATTTTAGAGCTTGGACGAAACTTAGAGCATTTGTGCTACTGTCACCATTATACATTTATTTATTTTTTTCCTCTCGGCATAGGAATCAGAAGTTTTCTCTGGTCTCTAGCATGGAATCCACAGGTCTAGATATCACACAAGTTAAACATTATGTCATATGAGTAAACATGACTTTTTTGTGGGTTTTTTGGATCTGGCTGAAACAAGACCATTCAGCATTGGATGGATAACTGGGTAAAAACCTTTTAAGACTTGAGAGGATAGAGGGTACCAGGAGGACTAATGAGATGACTAAGGTCTACCCTTTAATGAAAACTTTTATGAAACAAGTCATTATGAATTTAAATAGGTTAAAGTTCAGGCCACATAGGCAATTCAGTGGTATTTGAGTCTAGTTGTCTAGAAAGTGATAATAGGTGAGGACCATAGTTTTTTGTAAAGTGGCCTGATTAAAATAGTATTATTTTTGTTGTTAATATAGTAATACAAGTCATAACAACCTAGATGCCTACTAGAAGAAATATAAAAATTAAAAAAAATATAAAACCTTGGTGACCATCATGTAGTATGGTGGTTATGGATACTGGACTCCCACATGGCCAACTGTGGTTCTAGTCCTGGATCTGGTGGCTTGGTTTCTTACTTTCTCTCTCTCATTCTGTCACTCTATGGTCAAATTAAAATATATAAATAAATAAGTTAAATAAAATAATTTCTTAAAAAGAAAACAAATCAAAACACAAACAAAAAATCTTGATAAACACAAGCCTGCCATCTGCCATTTAGGATGCCTGTAAACTGACTATTAGCTGTACCTGTAAATACATCATTTGTTCTTTTTTTTGGAGAGGTTTTGCTGTAGGGCATGCGTGTTCTCCAGAAAGAGAGAGAAAGAGAGACAGAAAGTGAGAAATAACCCCCTCAGGGGTGGATGGCCACACCACAATTCCTTCCCCTTAATTTTCTTCTTGGTATCTTGGGCATGCACCTGGCATCGGTTTAAGTCATCGGGTTCAGGACTCAAACCGCAATCGACTACATGGAAGTCCAGCGACATAGCCATTACGTCAACTGCTGTACCTCATCATTTGTTTTTTACTCTTGAGAGACTTTTCTAGTGTATCCGATGGCTCAGTCTAAGGAAGCAGCAGTATCAGCCACTCCTTTAATAAAACATTTTGTCAGGAGAGAAGTAGGTACAATGTTCAGCTTTGTTTAGTATTAAACATAAGCCCCTAACTTGAACAAAAAGGATATCTAAAGCTGGATGATATTTCATTAAGTGTTTTGTTAAACTTACATGTTAATTATTCACCTTTTGGAGGATGATTTTTACCCACTAGAGACCTCAAGAGGTCTTATTAACTGTAAATTTAAAAAATTCTCTCTAGTTTATGAATAAGCTTTAAATACAATTGGTATCCCATTACTGCCAAAAGTAAATCTCCAGGAACCTTACTGAAATCTTTTCTGCATTAGCTCATAAATTTAACAATTGACCTGACTTTGTGTTAGGACATAAGTTCAAATTAAATATAGAAAATAGTTATAGATACCAAATACCATGTGGGAAGAAGCTGGGAGAAGGAGGAGAAGCTGAGGAAAGACATTAGGAGAAAAATAGAGAGGCAAGATATTTATGAGACAAAGAAATGGGTTATTATCTGTTGAAGATAATGAGTATAGTATATTTGACTGGACTGGGGAGAAATGTATTCATGTTGGAACATTCACTTTATAAGCTAAGTGACATATGTGATTGAATGTGTAACATAAATTGAAATTGGGACCAGCAGTTAGTGTAATGGCTATTTCACTGAACTCCATGTAGTCGACCACAGTTCAAGTCCCAGACCTGGTGGCTTAAACTCACACCGGGTGAGTCTGTGTGCATGCCCAAGATCCTGAGAGGAGAATGGAGGAGAAGGGATTGCAGCATGGCTATCCCCCTGGGAGGTGATTTCTTACTTTCTGTCTGTCTCTCTCTTTCTGTGAGTCCAAGCACCCTATAACAAAAACCTCCCCTCCCCAAAAAAAAAAAAAATTGAAATTCAAAAAATGTTTAAAAATACAAAAAAAAAATAATAAAAGGAAACCATTGATTATGGTCCCATAAATTTTCTCATGGAGAAAAGAAGACAATAGGAATTGAGAATTTTTAAAACGTAATAACATAAAGTTTTTATGATGGCAAAGAAGTCTTGATCTGTGATACTGGGGCATAGCTGTCCATGTCTAAGATGTCTATTTTGAAGAAGAAATTGTCTTGGTCAGTGTTGCCTTAACATCTCCAACAGGTGTATGGTTTTAAAAATGTAAAGTAGCTCTTCAGAGTCATGAACCCAAAGTTTAAGTTCTTAAAGTTCTACTGCAGTGTGAGTGGTGAGAAGAATTTGGTACAACGTCTTTAAATAGGGCTCTCAGGCGGTCTTGTTCTGCTATTATTTCCAGAAGATGGCTACCTTAGGTTATGGAAGGTTTGATTGTCTTTAGTCAGTGAATCACAAACAGCATTCTTTACCTGATGAAAATACACTTTGGCATAGTACATTGAAACCTGGCAGAGTTTAGTTACCTGAGATTTTTCCAGAAATGTCTCATGAGAGAAACACATTTTCTAAAAGCCTTTTGACTCCTGTTATAACATTACTTTCCTTTATGGAGAAGTCCTTATACAGCTAAAGATATGTAATGAAAATGACAATGAATGAAATTCGTTTATAATATTTATATGGCATATCACATAGTAGCAATGTATATGGAGTTTTTACTCTCTTTTAAACATTAAGTTGACAAACTACACTTTGGCCACAAGACATTTTAGCAATGTTAGAGCAGTTACTGGACATTCAAAGCTTGTTGTTCATAGTATAGCTTGCTTCAGCATCCATTAAATTGTCCATATTCATTCACTTTGTATTACGTGTCAAAAAGTCTCATCGTTTTTTAACTGCTGAATAAGATTCCATAGTGTATATGTGCCACACTTTTTTTTTTTGAGAGATTTTTGCTAATCAGCAAGTCAGAGGACAGAAAGTGAGAAATCAGACTACAGGGGGGGTAATCATGCTTCAATCCCTTCTCTCACATTCTCTACTTGGATTTTGGTCATGCATGCACTCACACTCAGCTTTCCTTTTTCTCTTTCTCCTCTTTCTTCTCTTTCTCTCTCTTTCTCTTTCTCTTTCTCTTTCTTTCTCTTCTCTTTCTTCCTTCTTTCTTCTCTTTCTTCCTTCCTTCTTTCTTTTCTTTTCTTTCTTTCTTTCTTTCTTTCTTTCTTTCTTTCTTTCTTTCTTTCTTTCTTTCTTCTTTCTTTCTTTCTTTCTTTCTTTCTTTCTTTCTTTCTTTCTTTCTTTCTTTTCTTCTTTCTCTTTCTTTTTTTCTATTGAATCATCCCTTACTAGATTTATTACAACTGACCTGCCAAAATATAGAACTGTTACATAAACACTTCAATTCCGTGCATATATCTTAATAGAGGAGAAATTCAAACAAGAATACAGGATAAAATATTCCAAAGCTCCCAGTAGCAGTTATGTTATTGAATTCACTTTTTAAAGACAAATAAAGAATGTCCTTCACGTTCACTTTTTGATTTTATAAATTTTTCTATGATACAACAAAGAAATAACCAGAGCTAACATTGTACAGTTCTTACACTATTTTCACAATATGTGAACACTATACACCCCATTGTTTCAATACAGATCCACTGTAATAAACTTCTTGCCCTTAAGTTTATAGTTTATAATAATCAATGATTAATAAACTAAAATTGCCTTTTTATGTGGTCATCCATACAATGAAACAGTCAGAGAAACAAATTCCTTTTGAGTACCTAGGAGCAATGGAGGAAGATGGCCTGGAGGGGTTGAAAAAAGACATGGAACATCTCCTTTCAAAACAATGGGAAGTTAAGCTTAAGGATGCCATGAGGAAGAAGATAGGAAAATTAGAGAAGGGAACCAAAGAGATAAATCATTTAGGAGGGGGTCTTGTTTAAAATGTCTTTACCAACACCTATGTCTCCAAGAGTTCCCCCTTTGTTATCCGCCAGTAGTTTTCCAGTTTGATGTTTTATATTTAGAGCTTAGATTCATTTTTAGTTGATTTTTGATAATGGTGAGATAGATATAGGGATCCAGTTTCATTTTTCTGTAAGTGGATATCCAGTATTTCCAGCAGTGCTTGGTGAAGAGATGTTTCTTTTCCCCACTGGATTGTTTGTTGTCCTTTCTCAAAAAGCACTTGGGTGTATGTGTTAGAGTTTATTTCTGGAATCTCTACTCTGTTCCATTGGTTTACATGCCTGTTTTTGTGCCAGTACCATGCTATTTTGATTGTCACAGTTTTGTGATATAGTTTGATGTCAGGACATGAGATGTCTCTTACTCTCTTTGGTACAGTTTGACTTTGATAATATGGGATATTTTATGATTACAGATAAATTCTATGATAGTTCTTTAAAAAAAATCTGTGTAGAATATGTCTGGTAGTTTGATCAAGATTGCATTAAAATTGTAATCAACTTGGGTAGAACTGATGTTTAGATTATATCGATTATTCCAATGCAGGAGCATAGGATGTCTTTCCATTTTTTTTGTATCATTTTCAATTTCTTTCTTTTAGTTTTTCATAGATAAACAAAATCTGAAAGACTTTACCGACTGCAGGACAGCTCTTCAAGAGGTCCTAAAGGGAGTGCTATATCAGGAAAACTAAAGTCAGACAGACAGAAATAAGAGAACAAAAACAACCAAGAAAATGGCTAACTTAATGTTAGGAAAAAGTCCAGAAATATCAATAATAACATTGAATGTTAACATATTGAATTAACCAATCAAGAGACACAGACTTGCTGAATAGATGAAAAAACAGAAACCCCATCTCTCTTGCCTACCAGAAATGATCTCATAGGTAAATACATACATAGACTAAAAGTGAAGGAGTGGAAAAAGGTATTCCACACAAACAAAAATCAAAAAAGGACTGGAGTCAAAATACTGATTTCAGACAATATAGGCTTTAAGACAAAAACTGTAAGAGACAAAGAAGGGCATTAGTTAGTAGTAATAGGGCTAATTCATCAAGAAGACATAACATTTATTCACCCAGCTCAGGAGCATGCAAATACATGAAGGAAAGACTGGTGTATCTAAAAGGAATGATAGGTTGCAACACTATAATTATTGGGGATCTCAACACTCGATTATCGTCTTTAGCCAGATCTTCTAGACCAAGAATAAACAAAGAGATACAGAAACTAAAAAATAGCATAAATCAAATGCACTTGACAGACATCTATAGAACTTTCCACCCTACATTTTTCTCAACCTTGTATGAAACCTTGCCAAAGATTGATCACGTGATAGGCACAAATCAAGCTTTACAGATTCAAAGGCATAGAAACTATATGCAGTATCTTCTCTGACCATGATAGAATGAAACTTGATATAAATTTTGGGAGAAATTCTCAAAAAGACACAAACACATATAAACTAAACAACCTACTTCTGAATGTCTTCTCAAATACCTAAAAATTAAGACTGAAATAAAAAGATTTGTGGAAACAAGTTATAAAGAGTACATGAGTTTTCATAATGTTTGTGATACCTTAAAAGCTGTCATAAGAGGGAAATTCATAGCTGTTACTGTGCATAAGAAAAAGATGGAGAGGTGGTAAATAGACAGCATCACATCACATCACATCATACCTCAGGGACTTGGAAAAAGAACCCCCCAAAATCCAAAAAATGCCAGGAGAAAAGTAATAATAAAAATGTGAGCAGAAATAAATATATTGATAATATAAACAAGATTGGGGCCAGCAGGTGGCATGGTAGATAAGGACACTGGACTCCTACATGGCCAACCACGGTTCAAGTCTCGGACCTGGAGGATTGCTCTTTCACTTTTCCTCTCTCTCTTTACCTCTCACTATGTCTCTCTCTGGTCAAATTAAAATGAAATAAATTAGTGAATAAATAAAGGTAATAAAATAATTCTTTTAAAAAAATAAACAAGATTGACAGACCATTGACTAGACTTATTCTTCTTAATCAGTCTAGCCAATGGTAGACTGATTTTTTTTTTTTTTTTGGAGAGGCCATTTCACTATAGTGTGCGTGCGCTTGCCAGACAGACAGAGAGAGACAGAGAGATAGAAAGTGAGAAATCACCCCCTAGGGGGGATGGCCACGCTGCAATCCCTTCTCCTCCATTCTCCTCTCAGGATCTTGGGCACTCACGCACACGGGCCTGGTGTGTTTTAAGCCCCCGGGTCCGGGACGCGAACCGCAGTCGACTACATGGGAGTCCAGCGACATAGCCATTACGCTAACTGCTGGTTCCCGGTAGACTGATTTTTTAATGAAACAGGGAATATTACAACAGATATAATAGAAATACAAACATCTTTAGAGGATACTATGAATGACTATATGACAACAAAAAAAGAATGTGAATGAGATGGACAATTTTGTGGGCATACATAATCTACCAAGGTTGAATCAGGAGGATGTAGAAGGCCTGAATAGATTCATAACAAACAATGAGATCGAATCAGTAATAAATAACATCCGAACAAATAAAAGCAGAAGTCATCATGGCTTCACTTTTGAATTCTACAAAACTTTAAAAAAGAATTAACCTCCATTGTACTCAAATTATTTACAAAGATCCAAAATGAAGAAATCCTCCAAAACTCATTTTATAAAGTCTCTATCATCCTCATTCCCAAAACAGATAAAGAAAACTAGAGACCAATACCTTTGATGAATATAGATGCAAAAACTCTCAAAATACTTGGAAATCGTATCCAACAACATATAAAAAGATTATCCAGCATGACCAGGTAGTCTCTATTCCAGGGATGTAGGGGTGATTTAATGTGTACAAAACCATAAACATAATACTCCATATTAAAAGAAAGAATGTTAAAAATCATATGATAATTTCAGAAAAAAAAAATTTGAGAAAATAGTACATTCTTTCATGATTAAGACTCTCAGCAAAATTTGCATAGAAGGGTCATTACTCAACATAATAAATGACATATATGAAAAACCTATAACTAACATTATATTGAATGAAAAGCTGAAAAATTTTTCACCAGTTTTCCACTAAAAACTGGTATTAGACATGGCTTCCCACTTTCTCTACTCCTATTCATTATAGTGCTGGAAGCCTTAGCCAATGCAATTAGAAAAGAAAATAATATAAAAAACATTCAAATAAGCAAAATTGAGAATCTATTTCTAGAGGACACGATGATATATTTAGAAGACCCAAGGTATCCATTGAAAAGCTTCTGAAGTAAATGAATACAGTAAAGTGACAGAATATAAAATCCAAATCCAGGGACCAGCAGTTAGCATAATGGCTATGTTGCTGGACTCCCACGTAGTTGACTGCGGTTTGAGTCCCAGACTCGGTGGCTTAAACTCACTCCGGGTGCATGTGTGTGCGTGCCCAAGATCCCGAGAGAAGAATGGAGGAGAAGGGATTGTGGCATGGCCATCCCATCTGGGGGGTGATTTCTCACTTTCTATCTCTCTGTCTCTCTCTGTCTGGCGAGCACACCCACCCTACAGCAAAACAAAAACAAAAACAAAAACAAAGAAAAACAAACAAACAAAAGCCTCTCCAAAAAAAAAAAATCCAAATCCAAAATGAATAGCAATTTTGTGTACAAACAACAGGCTGACTAAGTTAGAACTTAAGGAAAAAATCCCTTTTATCATAGCAATAAAATATATACGATACCTAGGGATAAACATAACAAAGGATGCCAAAGACCTATAGAAGAATTACTCTGAAAATCTTTTAAAAAGACATTGAAAATGACCCAGAAAAGTGAAAGGACATCTCATGTTGCTGGACTGGAAGAATTAATATAACCAGAATGGCAATTTACACAGATTAACCTACATACTTAATGTAATTCCAATCAAATTACCAGAGACATTCTTCACAGATCCAGAAAAGACAATCATAGAATTTGTCTGAAATCATTTAAAAAACCCATATTGCCAAAGCAATCATGTACAAGAAGAGCGGAATGGGTGGAATTTTACTCACTGACTCCAAAATATATTATAAAGCTGTGATAATTAAGCAGCATTGTATTGGCACAAAAACAGACTTGTTGACCAATGGAACAGAATAGACACTCCAGAAATCGACCCCAAAACATACAGCCAAATGACTTTTTTACAAAGGATATCAGTCAATCAAGTGGGAAAAAGAAAATTTCTTTAGCAAGTGGTACTGGAACAACTGGGTTTTCATCTGCAGAAAGATGAAACTGGATTCCCATCTTTCACCATGAACAAAAATCAAATCAAAATGGATCAAAGGTCTAAACCTAAGACTTCAAATTATAGAACTACTGGTGGAAAACACTGGAAAAATTATGGGAGACATTGGGGCAGGCAAAGACTTCTTAAATAAGACCCCAAAGCACAGGCAATAACTCCCAAAATAGACAAGTGGGATTGCATCAGATTAAGAAGTTTCTGCACAGCAAAAGACACAGTAATTAGTGTGAATCTCCAACTCTCAGAATGGGAGACTATTTTTCTAAACTATGCCTCTGATAAGGGACTAATAACCAGAATAAACAGGGAACTTGAGCGCATTATGCCACCCCCTCCCCCCAAAAAAAAGATTAACCCAAGCAAAAGATGGGAAAATGAGCTGAACAAAAAACTCTTTACAACAGCTAAAATACATATGAAAAACTGCTCAACATCTCTCATCATAAAAGAGATGCAGATTAAAACCTGGGACCAGTAGTTGGCGTAATAGCTATCTTGCTGGACTCCCATGTAGTTGACCATGGTTCAAGTCCCAGACCCAGTGGCTTAAATTCATGCCAGGCACACATGCCTGTCATGTGTGTGCGTGCCCAAGATCCCAAGAGAAGAATGGAGGAGAAGGGATTATGGCGTGGCCATCACCCCTGGGGGGTTATTTCTTGCTTTCTGTCTCTCTGTTTTTCTGTCAAGTGCACACACCCTATAGCAAAAACCTCTCAAAAAATATAATAAAATAAAGGAGATGTAGATTAAAACCACAATGAGTTACTACCTAGCCCCTGTCATAATGGCTAAGATTAAAAATACAAAACTGGTAAGTGTTGGCTGGGCTGTGGTAAAGGGGAGATCTCCTATACTGTTGGGAGTGCAAATTGGTCTAGCCACTGTGGAAAATAGTATTGAGATTCCTCAAAGAACTACAATGAAAACTACCATATGATCCAGCAAGTCTACCCCTAGGTATCTATCCAAAGAACAGGAGAATCTTCAGTCAGAAAAATGCTTACACATCTATGTTTATTGTGGCATTATTCACGAAGCTAAGACATGGAGTCAACCCAAATGTCATGAACAGAAAAATGGATTGAAAAAGTGTGGTACATATACTCTATGTAATACTATTCAGTAAAAAAACAAAAAACAAACAAACAAACAACAAAAAAACCCAAAAAGACCCTGGCATTTGATAGAAAGTGGTCAAACATGGAAGATTTCTTTCTTTTCTTTTCTTTTTTTCTTGGAGAGGTTTTTGCTATAGGGCGTGTGTGCTCTCCAGAAAGACAGAGACGAGAGATAGAAAGTGAGAAATCACCCCCCATGGGAGGATGGCCACGCCACAATCCCTTCTCCTCCATTTTCCTCTCGAGATCTTGGGCATGCAAACACACATGCACGGCGTGAGTTTAAGCCACCGGGTCCAGGACTTGAACCATAGTTGACTACATGGGAGTTCAGCAACATAGCCATTACACCAACTGCTGGACCCAGAACGTTTATTTCTGAGTGAATCAAGTGCAGAGTTAGTTTTAAGCCAAAATCTGGGACTTGAACCTCAGTTTATCACGTGGAAATCCAGCCACATAACCATTAGTTTATTAACTGATCACAAAAAGTCTTGTAATTTTTACAAGTTCAAACAATAAAATTTGTAATTAATTCAATTTTTAGTATTTTATGTGGAATTCCAAGGTCATTTAATGTGGAAAGAACATTCTTTTCAAGTAATATTGAGTCATCAGAAAAGTCAGGAAGCATTTCTGCATGTTATGCAAAAATGCATCATGACTTTTTTGACAACGCAGTAGTTCTGAGAAAACTGGATATTCACATGCAAAAGCAGAATGTTGGACACTCACCTTATGTCTTATACAATAATTACCTCAATGGTTCAAACACCAATATACTCTATGTAGTACTATTCAGTATAGTTCAAACACCAATACATATAAATGAACACTATCAAAAACTTAGAAGAAAACAGAGAGAAAAAGCTTTCTGGCATGAGATTTGTTAATGAAATATGGATATGACATCCAAACAACAGGAAGAAAAGAAGAGGTAGATAAGTTGGATTTTATCAAAATTAAATTTTGTGCTTTTAATTATTGTCGCAAAAATCAATTGAGACAACCAACAATAATGTGATTTATTACTCAACAAAAGATTGAGTGATTACCCATAGAAAAAATGTGTTTCTTGGAGTGTTGAGATATATTAGGTCCTTTTATAGTTTTGAGACTAGGGCAGTTGTCATTCAGCATAAAGAGATTTTTACATTTGCCTGGCATGAAAACATGGGACATATAGAAGCAGAGACTTGTAGGTTAAAGCGAGTTTGAAATTCCTAGATTAGTAATTGGTTAAAGAAAAACACACAAGTCTGTTCCTGAAAGAAATAAGCAAAATAATGTTTCCTCTAGTCTAAGAGAAAATAAGGCATAATGGTGTCCTCATCAACACAGTGAAAAAGAAGTCAGTCTACAGACTGTAAGAAAATTTTGCAAATTATAACTGTGATAAGGAACTAGTACACAGAATATATAAAGAAGTTCTAACATTCAACAACATAACAACCTAACTAAGTAATGGGCAAAGGAGTTAAACAGACATTCCTATGAAGAAGATATGCAAATGGCCAATGTGTATGTGCAAAGAGGCTCCATATCACTAAACATTAGAGAAGTACAATCAGAACTGCATGGAGAGACAAACTATGTTAGGATATCATATAGGCTTTGGTGCTGGTGATGGGAAGTGGTGTCACCACTGTGGAGCTATACACTTAAGAAAGGTTAACATGGTCATTTTTATCTCACATTTTATCTGGGTAAAAAATTGTAACTTAGATTAAGCTTCCAGAAAGGTTATCAATTTAATCTTAAGTAGAAATAAAATTACCAATAGAAATGGACTATTACTCAGTTTTATCAAAGAAGTCAAAATATGCACACAATAAGGTTATAGGAGAAAGGACTTGTGTAAAGATGATTTTTTTAATCTCTTAAGAGGTATTTTTTATACAGAATATGTTTTTTGTTTGTTGTGTGTGTGTGCGTGTATGTGTATTTTTGCTATGGGATGTGTGTAGTTGTGAGAGAGAGAAAAAGGAGAAGTGAGAAATCATGACCCAGAGGGGATGGCCACAGTTCAATTCCTTCTCCTCTGGTCTCTTATTGGGATTTGGATGCACACAGATATATCTGGAATACTTTCCAAGTCATTGTATCTGTAACTGTAACTCAGCAGTCAGCCACATGGGATCCTGTATCTTAACCTCCATGCCACCTGATGGAAGCAGGATATTATTTTTTATATAACAACAAAAGACATTGTCAGAACCTTCTGAGTTGTGTTTCTTAAATACTTAATTATATAAATTAAGGTATGCATTATACATATATCTTTCTTTATTTAAAATTTACCCATTATCTGTATTTTTAAGACTTGACATTAAATGTCATTACAGGGAGCCAGTAGGTAGCATGGAAGTGAAAGTTCTGGACTCCCACATGCTGACTGCAGTTTGGGTCTCAGAACTGGTGGCTGCCTTTCTCATTTTCTCTCTCTCTCTCTGTATCTCTCTATTGCTCTTTCTGACTCTTTCTAGTGAGCATGTATGCCCTGTAGCAAATTAAAAAAAATTATAATGATGATAATAATAAATGAAATGAAATAATTTTTAATTAAAAAATGTCATTAAAATAAATTTCTTAAATTAAATCTCAAAAGATTTTGGATTTTGGATACTGAGGAATGTATCACAACACATAAGGCAGAGAGAGGAAGAATGAAAATATGTTCCAATGTTCCTTTGCTCCTTTTCATTAATCAAATTTGCATATAAATAACTCATTTCTGAACCAATAAAATGTGGGAGAAATAAAAGGAATAGAAAACAACTGCTGATACCAGAGATAGAGTAGGAGGAGGGTGGAATACGGTAGAGGGTGAGAAATGTGAGGAGTAATATATATATTTATATAAGAAGTAAGAAATGGAAAATGATTTGTGATGATAACATGTATGACCAAGCCACTACATAGTGTATTCTGGATGGGAAACTGCATCATGTATGCTGTGATGATGTTCAGTGAATTAATGCAAAACAAATATTAAAAAAAAAGACTTAAAAAGAAATAAATAAACAAATTAACTCATTTTTGTTGGTTTTTGCCAAAGACTTGCAGGGAGGAAGAATTCCTGAGTAGAGGAGACAGAAGAATCCATCACAAAATACCAGGAAGCCTCAGGGATTCAACCAGCCTGTTCATCTCCTGGAGTTTGTTCCTTGCTCATCCCATCACAAGCTGCAGAGATGTTTTTCTCTTCCAGATTCTTCCAAACCATCTGCTTATTTACAGAAAATGGGAGATAAGGCATCTACCCACAGGGTTTGTATTCTTTCACCTTTGCTGTGGATTAAGTAGCAACCTCACTTGCTCTTTGATGTGCAGGAAATTTTACAGGGCTCAAGGCCTAAAGGAAAGGCAGATATCAGCTGAAAATTACATGGGCTTGCTATAAATTTCCTTTCAATAGCCACAAACCTAATGCATTAAAGTCAGAGTACTTAGCTGAGAGGAGTCCTGCAGAAAAGCTACCAATCCTTCTTTGCCTTGCTCTTAGATGCTCAGTGGACCTCCCTGTGCGACTTCTGATGCAAGCATGTCCAAAATCACGATTCAGGTGGGGGCTTTAAAGACTGAGGGAGGCTGGGACCAGCAGTTGGCATAATGGCCATGTCACTGGACTCCCATGTAGTCGATTGCGGTTCTAGTCCTGGACCTGGTGGCTTGAACTCACACCGGGCACGTGCATGTGTCCTCAAGATCAGGAGAGGGGAATGGAGGAGAAGGGATTGTGGCATGGCCATGCCCCCTGGGGGGTGAGTGCGTGATTTCGCGCTTTCTGCCTCTCTGTCTCTCTCTGTCTTTCTGGTGCATGCACATGCCCTATAGCAAAAACCTCTCAAAAAGAAAAAAAAATAAAAATTAAAAAAAAAGACTGAGGGAGGCTCACCTGGACCAGATCCCTGGATTTGAGTGATCTCTAAAGAGATCTGTGGAGTGAGCCCTAGGACCTGTGGGCTCAAAAGGTAAGCACTCCTGGTCAGGCCTAAATCACATGGAAAAATAAACAAGAGAAGGGACATCTGCAGAGACATGGTCCTGGAGGTTGCTGCAGCCTCATAGAAAGTAGATCATCTGCTTGGAGCTCAGTCATTCTTGGTTGGGAAAGCCAGAGAGTAACCTAGAACTCTTGGGATTTGAAGTTGTGTAGGTCGATCAGTGTCTACGCTTGTCTATGCCAAAAAAGCAGCTACACCTGGTACCTGGATTGTCATGGCCCTTACTCCCTGCACCAAATCAAACTTCTGGCCATACCTGGCATATGAAGAAGAGAGGAGAAGCCGGCCTATTGTCTGCCTGCCCAGAGCATTGCTTGAAATGCCTGACCCATGGTGAGAGTTCTCTGGTGAGAAGAGCGGGTGCTCTCCATCCAAGTTTCTCCCGGGAAGGCATTCCATACAGGCTTCATTCATTCAAGTACAAGAGGTTCCAGATCACATCTCATTTCTTGTTGTAAATTAGCCAAGGAAAAGATGTGAGGTAACCTTCCAGCTGTTCAGGATTTCTTTGCCTCTATTTGGAATCAAATGTCTTCAGTACTGAGTTTTTGCATAGAGGATCTCAGTATCATTGGTACAAAACCTAGAACAATCAATCATCTCCTATTTTTCCAAGTTTTGTACTTAAGCTTCTGACTTGTCAATGGTCTTCACCCTTTCTTACAATCTCAATTGCTGTATTCCCATTTTGAATTCCCAGGGCTGTGGGCAGGGTGTTTTTCATATTTGTAGTTCAGTCAACACCACCTCTTGACCTTTTTTTCTTCAACCACATTTTTAAGACTCTCCACACTTTTTGGGTAAATATAAAGGAGAGTAGTGTAACTATACATATATAACTTCAATTTCTTTTATACATTTGGTATACATTTCTCACCAGTACAGTTGGGAATACTATACACAACATTCTCAACAGACAGTAACCCATCTCTCTGTCCCACAAATGCCCCGCCCCTCCATTTCTCTCCCCAGTGTCCCTCCTCAATCTCTCTTCCTTCATGCACCCTCTCCTCACACTGTATCTGGAATTTATAATCATTTTCTATGTTTCTATATCCTCTAGTCATTCAGCTTCAGCCACAGAGTGCAGACAGTTGATATATATTAAGTGGAGGCATATAATGTCTGTCTTTCATAGTATGACTTGCTTCACTCAGCTGTAAATCTTCCATGTTCATCCACTTTCTGTTAAAAGCCAAGATCTTGTGGAACCAGCAGTTAGCGTAATGGCTATGTCGCTGGACACCCACGTAGTCGATCGCGGTTCATGTCCTGGACCCGGTGGCTTAAAACTCACACTGGGCGCATGTGTGTGCGTGCCCAAGATCCCGAGAGGAGAATGAATGGAGGAGAAGGGATTGAGGTGTGGCCATCCTCCTGGGAGGTAATTTCTTGCTTTCTGTCTCTCTGTCTCTCTCTGTCTGTCTGGCGAGCGCACACACCCTATAGCAAAAAAAAAAAAAAAAAGCCAGGGTCTTGTTTTTTATGCCTGAGTAGTATTCCATAGAGTATATGTGCCACACTTTTTCAATCCATTCATCTCTTAGTAGGCATTTGGGTTGGTTCCATGTCATGCAATTGTGAATAATGCTGCAATAAACATCAATCTGAAAATACTTTTCAAACTGAGGACTCTTCTGTCTTTTGGGTAGATACCAAGGAGTGGGATTGCTGGATCATCTGGTAGTTCCATTTGTAGATCTTTGCAGAATCTCCATATTTCTCTCCATAGTTACTGGACTAATTTACATCCCCGCCAGCAGTATAGGAGAGTTCCCCTTTCACCACACCCCCACCAGCACCCGTGCCCCGACCCATGGGACGATTGAATAGGTTCCTTGGGGGAGGGAGTGAGAGATGGGACAAACACACGCACACACAATACGAGGTGCTGATCAAGTCGTCTCCTTCCGTCTACTTCCGTTTATTGAAGAGAAATGGTGAGTTATATACAGCTGGTGGGAACCAATTGGTTGCTCGAAATGCAAATGAGATAGAACAGCAGGAACCAATCATTGATGTGGGTGGATCTCTCTCATTGCCTAGAAACCCAACCACTTCCAGGGAGAATGATTGGTCACATGATTTCTGAGAGACGGTTTGCTCAGTGAGGAAGTGAAGCCTAATGGTTTTCAAGATGGCGGATAGCTCAAGATGGCTTCCGTATGCAGTGCTCGCCACATGTCCCCCTTTTTTATTTTTTCAAAGAGAGGAGAAAAACTTGGGGGAATTGTGCCTGTTTTAGGTTGTAGTCGTTTTTAGAGCCACATGTTTATTCTTACTCGTCATTGGAGAATTCCATTGTAATGATGGGTTTTCTGTCTTAGGTATGAGGACTGTATAGCTGTCAGGCTCAGACTCTCTTACCTGTCTTTGGCTAACTGATTTAGCGCCTCAGGCTGGAGCACAGTTTAGGCTCCGCAATACTCCATCTCCAGGTTGTGGTTGTGGACTTGGATAGGCTGTATTTTTATGGAGTCATTAATTTGGCATTTAAGGAAAGCCATGAGCTTATTAAAGAGAACAGGGCTTAAAGAGCAAACAATCAGTAAACCCAGAATTGGACTAAGTATGGGGAGGAAAAAGGGGAGGAGTCCATTCCAGGCAGACCATAAGGGACTGTCACGAACGATGCCGGACTTGTTGGCAAAAGTAGCAGCGTTCCTGTAAAGCAAGACAGAGACCTCGACCCCTCCCCCTGTTTTGCCAGGAGGAGCGACACCAGGATTAAAACCAGTAGTGGTAGTGTCGAAGAAGTAAAACAGGATTAGGTATCTTTATTTTGTTGATCTGTGGAAGGAGAGAGAGATATTTTAGGGCTTTTATGGTCCCTGGATGGCTTGTTAGAATCAATCTGTTTGATTAATCTTTTTGGTAACCAACGAGCAGCATTTATTTTTTGAGAATAGAGGCAGACAGACCCTCTGTCCCAAATGAGGACACGGTCTGGACAATTTTATGTATTGTCTAGAGGATCTTTTTACAAAACTGAGGTAAATTTTGTTTTGGTAGTAGAATGCCAGAAGCGCTTAGCGTCTGAGTCTCCATTTTTATTAAGACAGGAAATTTAGGACAAAAAGAACATGTGCCAAAGGTTTTTTTGTGAGCCCTTAGTCTGTAAGAGCTTCCCCTTTTTTAGCTTTTAGAGAGTATTTTTTAAGGAAAGATGAGCACAAAAATTTATTTGGAGGAAAATGGTTATTAATAGTTTTAGTAAAGGAAGCACATGCAATAGGCCAGAAATTTGTTTGTTGGAATAGCCAATTAACTTGGTCTAGTATACGGCTGGATGATTGTATTAGGATTTTTCCATATGTCTAGGCCAACCACAATTGAAGCAATTGCCTCCATTATTACGGTTAAGAAATTGGCGAACAGTGTATCTTTTAAGAGTAGCAGCCAGAGCCAATCCCTATTGGTATGCTGACCCAATATTAGAACATAGGCGAATGTATTTTGTTAAATTTGTCTTTTTTTATATGGCCTGATTGCTGCTTGATAAGCAGTATTAGCATTTTTATATGCCAATTGTTTAATAAAATTGGTACCTGTATTAGCACTGCCAAATATTTTCCCTGCTGCAGTAATTAACTAATGAACAAACTCAGAAAAAGGTTCGTCAGACTCTTGTTTTATTGTTGTAAGGGAGGTACTTAAGTCTCCCTTAGTAG
>NW_006202960.1:378774-395376 GCF_000334495.1 Tupaia belangeri chinensis
CACACACCCTATAGCAAAAAAAAAAAAAAAAAAAGCCAGGGTCTTGTTTTTTATGCCTGAGTAGTATTCCATAGAGTATATGTGCCACACTTTTTCAATCCATTCATCTCTTAGTAGGCATTTGGGTTGGTTCCATGTCATGCAATTGTGAATAATGCTGCAATAAACATCAATCTGAAAATACTTTTCAAACTGAGGACTCTTCTGTCTTTTGGGTAGATACCAAGGAGTGGGATTGCTGGATCATCTGGTAGTTCCATTTGTAGATCTTTGCAGAATCTCCATATTTCTCTCCATAGTTACTGGACTAATTTACATCCCCGCCAGCAGTATAGGAGAGTTCCCCTTTCACCACACCCCCACCAGCACCCGTGCCCCGACCCATGGGACGATTGAATAGGTTCCTTGGGGGAGGGAGTGAGAGATGGGACAAACACACGCACACACAATACGAGGTGCTGATCAAGTCGTCTCCTTCCGTCTACTTCCGTTTATTGAAGAGAAATGGTGAGTTATATACAGCTGGTGGGAACCAATTGGTTGCTCGAAATGCAAATGAGATAGAACAGCAGGAACCAATCATTGATGTGGGTGGATCTCTCTCATTGCCTAGAAACCCAACCACTTCCAGGGAGAATGATTGGTCACATGATTTCTGAGAGACGGTTTGCTCAGTGAGGAAGTGAAGCCTAATGGTTTTCAAGATGGCGGATAGCTCAAGATGGCTTCCGTATGCAGTGCTCGCCACATGTCCCCCTTTTTTATTTTTTCAAAGAGAGGAGAAAAACTTGGGGGAATTGTGCCTGTTTTAGGTTGTAGTCGTTTTTAGAGCCACATGTTTATTCTTACTCGTCATTGGAGAATTCCATTGTAATGATGGGTTTTCTGTCTTAGGTATGAGGACTGTATAGCTGTCAGGCTCAGACTCTCTTACCTGTCTTTGGCTAACTGATTTAGCGCCTCAGGCTGGAGCACAGTTTAGGCTCCGCAATACTCCATCTCCAGGTTGTGGTTGTGGACTTGGATAGGCTGTATTTTTATGGAGTCATTAATTTGGCATTTAAGGAAAGCCATGAGCTTATTAAAGAGAACAGGGCTTAAAGAGCAAACAATCAGTAAACCCAGAATTGGACTAAGTATGGGGAGGAAAAAGGGGAGGAGTCCATTCCAGGCAGACCATAAGGGACTGTCACGAACGATGCCGGACTTGTTGGCAAAAGTAGCAGCGTTCCTGTAAAGCAAGACAGAGACCTCGACCCCTCCCCCTGTTTTGCCAGGAGGAGCGACACCAGGATTAAAACCAGTAGTGGTAGTGTCGAAGAAGTAAAACAGGATTAGGTATCTTTATTTTGTTGATCTGTGGAAGGAGAGAGAGATATTTTAGGGCTTTTATGGTCCCTGGATGGCTTGTTAGAATCAATCTGTTTGATTAATCTTTTTGGTAACCAACGAGCAGCATTTATTTTTTGAGAATAGAGGCAGACAGACCCTCTGTCCCAAATGAGGACACGGTCTGGACAATTTTATGTATTGTCTAGAGGATCTTTTTACAAAACTGAGGTAAATTTTGTTTTGGTAGTAGAATGCCAGAAGCGCTTAGCGTCTGAGTCTCCATTTTTATTAAGACAGGAAATTTAGGACAAAAAGAACATGTGCCAAAGGTTTTTTTGTGAGCCCTTAGTCTGTAAGAGCTTCCCCTTTTTTAGCTTTTAGAGAGTATTTTTTAAGGAAAGATGAGCACAAAAATTTATTTGGAGGAAAATGGTTATTAGTAGTTTTAGTAAAGGAAGCACGTGCAATAGGCCAGAAATTTGTTTGCTGGAATAGCCAATTAACTTGGTCCTTAGTATACGGCTGGATGATTGTATTAGGATTTTTCCATATGTCTAGGCCAACCACAATTGAAGCAATTGCCTCCATTATTACGGTTAAGAAATTGGCGAACAGTGTATCTTTTAAGAGTAGCAGGCAGAGCCCATCCCTATTGGTATGCTGACCCAATAGTTAAATTTGTCTTTTTTTATATGGCCTGATTGCTGCTTGATAAGCAGTATTAGCATTTTTATATGCCAATTGTTTAATAAAATTGGTACCTGTATTAGCACTGCCAAATATTTTCCCTGCTGCAGTAATTAACTAATGAACAAACTCAGAAAAAGGTTCGTCAGACTCTTGTTTTATTGTTGTAAGGGAGGTACTTAAGTCTCCCTTAGTAGAATGTTTTTTCCAAGCTCTCATGGCTGCCATATTAATTTGAGCAAATAGCCCTGAATTATATTGCATTTGATTGTCACTAGTTATATAATTGCCTTTTCCCAATAACATATCTGCTGTTTAGTCATTGCTGGTCTGGGCATTACGGCGTACGGTTTTCTTACAATTTTCTACATATTTTGGTTTTTAAAGTAAGTAATCCCCTCTAGAGAGTGCAGCACGGGCCAATGTTTGCTAATTTATTGGTGTAAGCTAATTTTCTGCCACTGAGTCAACTATGGCTAAAGTATAAGGAGCTATAGCTCCATATTGAGTAACTGCTATTTTATTTTTTTTTTATAATATTAAAAACAAAGGCACGTAGGTGACGCCATGCTTATCTTTGTGGATTTGTGGTTTTTGTTACTGAGAAGGCTTTTTGCCCCTCAAAATCTATCAATGATTGTAGTTTTTAAACTGGTTTAAGTTTTGTACCATGAGTAAAAGTGGGCTGGTGGTTATTCCATGAGGAATCTGCACTTTTAGATTTACCTGCTTTTAATTTTTTTAATCGTGATATTAATTTTTGATGTACTTTTTTTAAACTGAATTTGTTTTTTAAGTTGTTTTATCTTAGTCTGAATTTTTGCCTTAGGTTTAATAACGGGCATCGGCAAAGATGACGGAGTAGCCTTTTTATGGCAAGAATGATTACACACCAAAGATGGTGCAGATGCGACTGAATTATAAGATGGCAGTCGTTTTTTGAAAGGTGGCCATTTTAAATTATGGTATTTGCCTGTCTTTATTTCTGAAGTTTTTTGTTTAGACGGCCATCTTGGGTTTCTGCACGTGGCACTCTTTGTTTCTAAAGTTTTTTGTTCAGACGGCTGTTTTGAGTTATTGCACTTATCAGCCTCGGCCTCTAGGATTTCTTCCTCTGAACTAGTTGATGACTCCTTGGCTCTTGTAGAGCCTTAAGGTTGTTTTTCTTTTTTAGTTTTTTAGATTTTTTTGGTTTTGTCTCACTTTCGGGGCTTTTAACTTCTTCCTCACTATTTAGGGAAGTAAGATCCTTTCACTGTTCTTTTTCAATTTTAGAATCTTTGGTTAGATCTGAGGTGGCTATAGCCTCCTCCTGGGGTTGATCATTTTGTATGATTTGTTTTCCCTTAGCGACTATAAGGACAAGAGCTTCTATTAAGCTCTGAATGGATATTTTATGCTGACTAAGCTTTTGTCTCATTATTACCCATACTTAAAATAAAATGTAAGTAAATACTTACCAGGACGTCTTCTCTTCGTCCTTCTATATTTTTTGCCGGCCTTTCTCAGAACGAATTTCTGCCATTTCCTTTTGGACAATTCTATGCTGTCCTCTTCTGTTTTCCGACGTGGCTTTTTTGGGTTGCTCTACACTGGAGCCTTCCTCGGGAGCTCTTTACTGAATCCCCTGTACCCAAGTCCCTGTTCGAGCGCCACGTGCCCCGACCTGGGGGATGGTCCAACAGGTTCCTTGGGGGAGGGAGTGAGAGATGGGACAAACACACGCACACACAATACGAGGTGCTGATTAAGTCGTCTTCTTCCGTCTACTTCTGTTTATTGAGGAGAAATGGTGAGTTATGTACAGCTGGTGGGAAACAACTGGTTGCCTGAAATGCAAATGAGATAGAACAGCATGAACCAATCATTGATGTTGCCTAGAAACCCAACCACTTCTGGGGAGAATGATTGGTCACATGATTTCTGAGAGACGGTTTGCTCAGTGAGGAAGTGAAGCCTAATGGTTTTCAAGATGGCGGATAGCTCAACATGGCTTCTGTATGTATGCAGTGCTTGCCAAACACCAACACTTATTACTTTTTATTTTTTAATCTTAGTCATTCTAACTGGGGGGGTTAGGTGGTATCTCATTGTGGTTTTAATCTGTATCTCCCTTATAATGAGGTATGTTGAGCATTTTTTAAATGCCTTTTGGCTATTTGTATATCTTACTTAGAGAGTGGGTTTTTTCAACTCTTTCTCCCATCTTTTAATTGGGTTGATCTTCTTTTTCCTGACAGCTCTTTAGTTCTTTGTATCTTCTGGTTATCGGTCCTTTACCATACACGTAGTTTACAAATTTTTTTCTCTTCCTGAGGGCTGTTCACATTGATTATTGTGTCCTTGGCAGTGCAGAAACTTCTTAACCTGATGTAATCCCATTTGTCTATTTTAGAGATTATTGACTGTGCTTTGGGGGGTCTTATTTAAGAAGTCTTTGCCTACCCCAATGTCTCTCAGAGTTTCCCAGTGTTTTACAACAGTAATTTTATAGTTTGAGGTCTTAGGTTTAGATCTTCGATCCACTTTTAGTTGATTTTTGTCAATGGTGAGAGATAGGGTTTAGATTCATCTTTCTTCAGGTGACTATCCAGTTTTTCCAGCAACATTTGCTAAACAGGTTTTCTTTTTCCCACTGAGTTGACTGATACTCTTTTTTCAAAATCAGATATGTCACTGGACTCCCATGAAGCTGATCGTGGTTTGAGTCCCAGACCCTGTGATAGGGTTTAGATTCATCTTTCTTCGGGTGACTATCCAGTTTTTCTTTTTCCCACTGAGTTGACTGATACTCTTTTTTCAAAATCAGATATGTCACTGGACTCCCATGAAGCTGATCGTGGTTTGAGTCCCAGACCCTGTGGCTTTAACTCATGCTGGGCATGTGTACTTGCATTCCCAAGATCCTGAGAGGAGACTGGAGGAGAAGGGATTGTGGCGTGGCCATCCTCTCTGGAGGGTGATTTCTTACTTTCTGTCTCTCTGTCTCTCTCTGTCTTTTTGGTGAGCACATGTGTCCTATAGCAAAAATCTCTCAAAAAATAAAAATCAGTTGGGTGTATGTTTGGGAATTTATTTCAAGAGTCTCTATTCTGTTCAATTGGTATACCTATCTGTTTCTATGTAAATACTGCACTGTTTTGATTGTCACAGCCTTGTAGTTTATTTTTGGGTCAAATGCCACCCACTCCACTCTTTTTGTAAAGGATTGCTTTGGCAATACGAAGTCTTTTGTTGTATGATTGCCTTTTCTAGATCTGTGAAGAATGTCTCTGGCATTTAATGGGGATTACATTAAATATGCAGGTTAATTTGGTAGAACTGACATTTTTATTATATTGATTTTTCCAATCCAAAAACATGGGATGTCCTTTCACTTTTTTTTGGGTTATTTTCAATTTTATTATTATTTTTTAGCTTCTCATAGTTTTCCTTGTGGAGGTCCTGGGTATCTTATACTTTTTGTGGCTATGGTAAATGGAATTAATTTTCTCAGTTCTATCTCAGTTTTTCATTCTACCATAGTTGTTTTAATTTCTAGGTAAGTGTAAGATGGATGTTTGGAAGGATTAGTTTCACCAGAAGCTCATTTATTTTCCCTTTCTAGGTTTTAGAAACATGGAGCCTTCACTCCTTGTGGCCATCCTTTATTTGGGAATAGTTCTAGCTGCTCCAACACATGATCAAGATTTAGATAAACAACAGAACTAGCAGAGTACAGACCACAGGATAGTATATAGCATGGTGGGTAACATCCAAAATTGCCCAAAGGGACTCAGAGATTATGTTCCTCCCTGTTAGGAATTTAGGTCCACAGAGACACTTCTAGAGGCCATCTCGTACCAATATAGTAATTCATTAACATCCATTATAAGCACAGTGATCCATCTCTGTTGTGTCTGAGCTTGGATAACAGCTTCCAGAGAATAAAGCCACACTTAAGTCATTGTTTCTCTACCACCTGAGAATCCATTGGTGAGCATGGGTTCGGCTTTATGTGGAAATAAAGACCACCCATTTTATGTTTCATCTCGGGTGAAGGGGGATGGAGGAGAGTCGTAACTAAAACTTATTGAACAGCACAATGTAGAATATAGTCAAGGGAAACATACCTTCACAATGGAAGTGAATGCATTTGGTGACATGGTGAGTGTGATGGGGAATGTTTACCTCTGTTGTTACTCTTAGTTCTTTATCAAATACTCTCTTATTTTTAACAATTGTTTATTTTTCCTTGAAGAACAATGAAGAATTCAGCCAGATGATGAGTGGCTTTTAAAAGGAGAGACAGAAGTAGGGGTATGTGTTTCAGTAGTCTCTTTTTGAAGTCCTCAAATCTGTAAATTGGAGAGGAAAGGCTATGTGACTCCCATGAACCATCAGGTATGATGGTGTCTAATTTAGACCTCCATCTCCACAGGCAGTCAAGAAGGAAATGGTATCTTCACCTTGATGCAGGGTGGAATGACATATACTTCACTATTTTTTAAAGGATGTTCATACAGGGGAATTGCTGTTAAAATCTTAGTATTTGTTTTTGCATGACACATTTTAATTTTCTTTCTAACATCAGTATGTTTATGTAGGGCTTTTAGTGCAACCGGTGCTCTTCAAGGACAGATATTCTGAAAAACCAGCAAACTTGTCTCACTGAGTGATTAAAGGTGTATTTTTCTCAGCCTCCATCCAATTATGGCAACAAGACTTGGTGGATTGTTCTCAGCCTCCATCCAATTATGGCAACAAGAGTAGCCAGATGTCTCACACCTTCCAGTATATTAAGGACAATGGAGGTCTGGACTCAGAGGAGTCCTCTCCACATGAAGCTGTGGTGAATAGAGCTCCTTATCCTGCTGTTCCCTCAGTTCTGCCCTGGATTTAAAATTATTCAGACATAATGGACCCCTTCTTCAGAATTCAGATTTAAAACTGTGCTGGATTTAAATTAATCAGAGATAAGGAACACCTTCAGAATTCACATATTAGATGGTTGAATCTATATCTGAAAGCTGTGAGTACTGTTCTTATAAATCACTAGCCTTTGTGCAGTTCTCTGATAATCATTAACATTTATTTGAATGTTTGATGAGTAACGTGGTAAATAGTACAAACTATTCTACACATAATGGAATTTTTCATTGTGGAAATTTTTTTTTATTTTTTTTTTATTTTTATTATCATCACAATCTTCTTTATATTACATTGGATTACATATAACTTTACAGTGTATTACATTGTTTTTTCAAAAGGGAATGCCATGCATGTCAGTCAGTACAGAGACATTAATCTCCCCACTTTAACATTCCATATCTTTTCTGTTTTCCCCAATCATTATTTTTATTATTCTAATTATTTTTATAAAACAGTCAATTGCTATTTCTCATTTTGCTTGTAAAAATACTTTGCCTATCATGAAATACTTCTCAGACCAATCCAGTTGAGAATTCTATACATGTCATCATCAACAGTTAATAAGCCCTATCTGTTTCTCACTAACGTCCTGTCTCTCTATTGTTCACTTGCTATCTTTCTCTATCCTCTTCTCTTCACTTACCCCATTTCACACTGTCCTATTCTCATTAAGTACCTTCACTGTTTTTATGTCCTCCGATTTTTTGCTCTCTATTATAGAGTGCGGATAGTCGTTATGGACAGGTACATCTGGTAAGTCTCATTGAAAAGACATGAATTGATTTTCAGTAGCCAATCGATTGCTATTTTTTTTTTTTTGGTTTACTTTACTTTCTGGATGATTTTTAACAGTGCTTACTTGGAAATTCTAAACTGCTAACTGATCAATGCCGTGATTCTAAAACATGTTCCCTACAAGGTGGCTGGCAATAATCAGGTCTCTTTTCCTTTTACATTTAAAAGGTGTGCCCATGTAGGTACAATCCCAAGAATTCCACTACTAATGTGACTGGCTTCATGTATATCTTTGTGGATGAGAAAATTCTAGAGATGGTGTGGGGTCAGTTTCTGCTGCAGCTGATATACACTACCATTCTTTCCTGTTCTATAAACACAGTAAGCATTTTTATCCACAGAAATTGATGCTGAAAAATTGATAACCAACATGACACACCATAATGATGATCTCCTTTGTGAGTAATATAAAATATAAATATTTGGATGCATGTTTTTTACAGTCATTTATCTTGAACACACAACATTCGTTCATGATGTTCCCATTTGACATTACATTAATCATATTTCCTGAATGTAAGTATTTCATAATTTTAAATATCTACATAATTCATAGTATATCTTGATATATTCAAAATTTCTCCAAAAGTTGGGGCCTCAAAATTTTCCCACAATATTTTAAAAGATGATTCATTTCTTCCTCCATGAATAAAAAAGAGAAAGTGAGAATGACAATGACACAGGCACCCCTAAAAGGGTTTTCATGTGCCAATTCCTCCCCTGCATTAGCCAGCCCTGTTTTGTGGACACTTGCATGACAGGTGTGTTCAGGAAGGTCTCCAGATGTAAACCCACAACCTTCCTGTGTGGTACTGAATTACTGCTGCACACTGTGGCCCACTGAATGTTTTACTTCTATAATGAAGTATAAAAATATATTCTTGTATTAAGTATTCCCTGCTATTTTCTTTAACTGACATCCTATGATAGATACGATTAAACATCCAAACATCCAGATAATTCATATCCCAGAAGGGGATCAAGAAAAGTGCATTAATAATCTATTCCATGAAATCCTCGATGAAAACTTTCCAATCCTAGAAAGCATTGAAATATTCAGACTCAAGAAATACAAAGAATCCAAAACTGAATTAACCCTAAGATCTTCTCCAAGGCACATCATAGCCAAATTGATCAATACCACAAAAACAAGATACTAAAATTGGCAAGAGAGAAACATCAGGTTACTTACAAGGGATATCTCATCAGGCTAACAGTAGACCTCTCATCGAAAAAAAGAACAGCAAAGAAAGAATGGGAAAATATATTCAAAGTGATAAGTGAAAAATGATTTCAACCAAGAATACTATCCCCGGCAATATTATCATTCATATGGGAAGAAAAGACAAGAAAATTCTCGAATAAACAAAATTTGAAAGAATTTACCAACGCCAGACCAACTCTCCAAGAACTTCTGAATGGAGTGCTGTATCAGAAAAATTAAACACAAGCACACAGAAATACGAGTTAAAGAAACAACTAAGAAAATGGTCAACTTAATGGTAAGGACAAGTCCAGAGTTGAATGTTAACGTCCAGAATTTAAAGGCAAAGACCAGACCACAACAGAAGAGAGATAAAGTGCATGAGACTGAACTGGTGAAACAGTATTTTATGACTTTTGATTAAAACATAACTTTTTTTTTCTTTTTTTTGAGAGTTTTTTTTTTTTTTTCTATAGGACGCGTGCACTCACCAGAAAGACAGAGAGAGACAGAGAGACAGAAAGCGAGAAATCACCCCCCAGGGGGGATGGCCACACCACAATCCCCTCTCCTCTGTTCTTCTCTTGGGATCTTGGGCATGCACGCACAAGTGCCTGGTGTGAGTTTTAAGCCACCGGGTCTGGGATGCAAACCATGGTCGACTATGTGGGAGTCCAGTGATATAACCATTACGCTCACTGTTGATCCCGAAAGTTACTTCCTTAGCTAGTAGTACACTGGTCACCTAATAGTTTTGTGCTGACGAACTGGACTTGGATCAGACATTTGTGATCATTTGCCTTAAAATTTCAGTTTCGATAATAGGTCCTGACCTGTCATAATCTAGTCAAAAAGGCATTGTTTTCTAGTAGAGTATGTGAACTTTTATGTACCAAGTAGAACACTTAACCTATAGATTGCCTGCTTCATTAGCAATAATGTCACCATTTCCTGTATCTGTTCCTAGGGATGGGACAGTAGGCACAAAATCAGGCTGACTTGGTGTCTTCTTCTTCAGGTTTCCAGTTAATATACTCTTAGCCTTTACTTTCCTGCAGTTTCTTCTGTTACTCCTTCATTTATCAGTGAAAAAAAAATGATAGGGCATGTAATTACTACAAAAAAATTAGAAAACAGATATATAGGGCCAGCAGGTAATGTCATGGTATAGGTGCTGAAATTCTATTGGCCTACTATGGTTTGTATACTGGACCTGGTGGTGGCTTACTTTCTCACTTTCCCTCTCTCTTTCTCTTCAACCCACTCTGGCAAAAACAAAATTTGCGTATAGCAAAATTAAACAAAAATAAATAAAATTAAACAACAAATAAAACACAGGTAAACAAAAACAAAAGCAAAATTCTTACCCCAGATCACACTTATTCTTCTGGCTTCATGAAAATCATAACATATTGAGCACCTAGGGGACAAGCTCTGTGCTCCATGGAAAACATGTCTCATATTCTGCATATCATTATCATAATGACCTTTAGTCCATCTTACAGAGGAGTGATCCCTACTGGGTGGAGAAATGGAGGACAAGGGATTCTGGCATGACCATGCTGTGCTGGAGGTGCTTTCTCCTCCCCTCACTTCCCTTCATCTATCTTGTTTACTACCTATGACGAGTGCACAGGCCCTCAGGTAAGAATATAAAAAAGAAAAGAAAATCCATAAAAGAAGTATTTGTTTATCTAATCCTGAGAAAAGGAGTATTTATTTATCTAATCCTGAACAGATTTGCATCCATAAAGGGAAGTATGGGTCAGTGGTTAGCAAGAACCAATGGCAAGTGCCTCTCTGCTCTTCAGGCATCGCAAGGCAGCCTCAGTCACTACTCATCTTGATCTTAGTTTGAATTTATTGAGATCTTGACAAGTGCTAAAGCTAAAACTTTGTAGACTTTCACACTGTTGATGACTCAGAGGGTTTACTGTGTTCCTGTTTTACAATATAAGACAATTTGCTTAGACAGATCAAAAGACACATCCAAGGTTCACACATCTCTAAGAAGAGAGTCTGTCCCCAGAACCTGCCCACTGACCCTTCTTTAGTCTCTCTCATGTTTGTGAATATAAACCCATGAAACATACAATGGCTCTCTGATGATCTCTAAGTGGTCCTACATTCTATGGAAATCATCCAGTTCATGTCACCCAGTCAGTCAAAGGCTACCAGAAATACATTTATTCTCTCAAAGCTAGTATGGATTCCAGTATTCAGGGAGTAACTTAAATACTGGAAATCCTGAGCTCTTTTCCCTTGGAGGGGACAATTTCTTCACAATACTGAATGGTACTCACCACCATGCAGGATCCTGAGATGACAATGCACCTCCCAAAATTCACTGTCAAGAAGAGGTTACACCTCAGAAATACCACCTTATTGTTCCTGTGAGAGATCATTTTTCCAGAAATAACTGTCAATATCTCCACTTTCATGTAGTATTTTTTTCATTTTTTTAATAATTGTTTTTACTTAATTTTATTTATTCATTCATTTCCAAAATTACTTCTATATTCCTTCTATTGAATGATGGTTCTATTACATGTCTCACACATTTTTGATCTCTACCTATTCTCAGTGAAATAGTTTGTAACTATTTTTTTTTCCATTCTGTACATTACCTCTTCATACTGTTGGTTGCTTTTTTTGCCATACAGAAGTTTATAAATTTGATGTTTTCTAATGTGTCTACTTTTGTTTGTTTTTACCGGCGTGTTTAGACTCATCCAAAAAAGTGATTACCCACATTGATATCATGTAGATCTTCTTTTATGTTTTCTCCTAGTAGTTTTACAAATTTTTAGGCCTCACACTTAAATCTTTAATCCATTTGACTTCATTTTTTAATACGATGTGTGATAAGGGTCTAATTCCTCTCTTCTGTATGTGGATATCCAGTTGTTCCCACACCACCTAATAAAGAGATTGTCTTCAAGAACTCTGTGTTCTTAAATACCTTTGTAAAAGAACTTCTCCCTTTTTTTGAACCTATTCCAAGACATGGAATTCAGTGGCTTTAGGCCTTGATGGACAGCTTGTTTCTAGTGGGCCTGGAACAGAGCCTGGTGTATTCTGGTCAGTCCCTTATCACCTCAAAGTGTACTGCCAGAACTTTCTATAGTTATTCTTAAGAACTACAAGGGAAAAGGGGGATAGATAGATAAGGCTATGGCCACATGGAGCATTATCCTACAAAGAGAAATGGTGAACAATTTTTCTTTCAAGACACAGAGTTATGGTGTGTTTTGTTACACAGCAGTGGTAACACACAGAGGTGCTCCAGATGCTTTCATTCTGCTTACATAATAAGTCCAGGAAAAGGCACTGGCCTAATACTTTGGGGGTTTACTCCACTCTAGATATGGACTTTATTTCGGAGTAGGAGAAAGCAAGAAAGGTCTCTGAGCAGATCATTACATCAAGTTAAGATCTTGTATCTAGAATATGAAAAAGACATAAGCATTACTATAGAATGTCAACTGGTATGTGCTGAGAAAGCTCAGTGGATATGTTGATGATTTGGAATAAGCAGACAATGTATAAATAAATGAAAAATATTAAGAATATGAGAATGAATCTAAAAAGATTTTATTGAAGTAGTAATGTTTTTAATTGTTAGAAAACTCAGGTGCTTACCAGAAAGACAGCAAGAGAGAAAGAGAGAGAGAGAGAGAGAGAGAGAGAATCTCACACTGGGGCACAGACACACTGCAACCCTCTTTTTGTCTACTTCTTCATCCCATCATGATTTTGGGCATGCATGTACATACGATCAGCGTGGCCATCAAACCACTGAGGCTAAGACTCAAACTCCAGTTGGCCATGTGTGATCGAACTCTAATGCATAGCACTTAACCTCTGTACTGTGGGGATGGTGTGTGAAATAATAAATTATCAGCCTCTTGCACTTGGTGCATTTCCTATAAGAAAATTTGTCAAGTGTTGGCAAGAATCTCATGAAGCTATATTGTTCCTTCAAATAAAATAAAATGACTTTCTACTAAAGCAGCTTGATATATGTGTTTTAGAACAGCTACTATTTAATTCCTATACAACCACTGTACATCTTGTCACCAAGTGCAAACAAATGCTCAAACTACAGAGATATGAGAGACAGCTGGTTTGCAGCAGGAAAAAAACCCCACAATCCCCACTGACAGTGAGGAACCCATCAAAATAGGCACAAAGGCTATGCTTAGAGATTATGTTTAAAAAGAAAGAAGTAGGGGCCAGCAGGTGGCATGGCAATTATGTCACTGGACTCACACATGGCTAATCACAGTTTGAGTCCCTGACATGGTGGCTTGAAAGTCACATCAGATGTATATGTGTGCAACACAAGATTCCAGGGGGAGAATCAAGGAGAAGGAATTGTAGATTGGCCATCCTCCCTGGGGGTTGATTTCTCACTTTCCTCTATCTTTTTCTCCTTCAAGAGCATATGCCCTAAGGGAAAAACCTTGGAGGGAAAAAAAAAAGTCATGTGCATCATAACATAGCAGAATACATCATGTATTGCAAGGGCAAAAATGATGAGAACCAGAGACCTAGGAAGCCTGAACACGTCCTCCTAATGACCCCTCTTCCAGTCGCACAAAATGCATGAGGGCAGAGTCTCATGGCCTAATCATCTTTTTTTTTTTTTTTTTTTGAGTGTTTCTTTTGTTATAGGGCACGTGTACTTGCCAGACAGACAGAGAAACGGAAAGCAAGAAATCACCTTCCAGGGGGATGGCCACGCCGCAATCCCTTCTCCTCCATTCTCCTCTCTGGATCTTGGGCATGCACGCACATGTGCCTGGCGTGAATTTTAAGCCACCAGGTCCGGGACTCAGACAGTGGTTGACTACATGGGAGTCCAGCAGCATAGCCATTATGCTAACTGCTGGTCCTGGCCTAATCATCTTTTATGTCCCATATTTTCATATTGTTTCAACAGCAATTGCATTTCAACAAGAATTTAGGAGGAAAGAAACATTTCAACCACAGAAGTACTCAGATTCAGAGAAAGAGAAAATAGAACAGTGGATTCCAGGACTAAAGGAGGAAAATGGAAAAGTACTGGTTATGGGTACATTGATTCAGTTTAGGAGGTAAAATATCATCTGTGGTAATGACTACTGATGAACTGGATGGACTCAGTGCCATTGAGCTATATGCTAAAAAGGGTAAAATACCAATATTTTGTTTATGTTATAAAAATGTACATATGACTTCTCCATGGCTCCTGAGAACTTGTGATTTCAGGAAAAAAAGAGAAATAAAGATTTTCTACTGGTAATTCAGCCTCCAGCCCCCAAGCTCGAGTGGTAGAGAGCCCCTCCTACCTTCTCTCTGTCTCTGTTTCTCTCTGCTTCTGTCTCTGTCTTCTCATTTTTTGGTAATTTTTCCTTTCTAAAATTTTTAAAGATAAAGTATTCTCTGGGTCCCAAGAATTATGGATACTCATGTTCTCATTGTCCTTTCCTTTCATGAATCTTTTTATTTCAGTCTTTATTTCTTCAATAGTTGTGAAGTCATTCAGGAGTATGTTATTTAGTTTCCATGTATATGTGTATTTCTGAGGATTTCTCTTGAAATTAGTATCAAGTTTAATTCCATCATGGTGGATATATTTTCTATGCATTTTAATCTGTAGAGGCTTTATTTATTTATTTTAATTTGTTATTTATTTTAAATTGTTATTTGTTATTTATTTTAAATTGTATTGTATTGAAATTTGTTATTTATTTTATTTATTGTTTTATTATTTATTTATTTATTTATTTATTGTTATTTATTTTAAATTGTAATAACATTTCATACTCCTGGATTAGAAGAATTTAATTTGACCAGAGAGGGACAGAGTGAGAGAGAGTAAGTGAGAAAGCAAGCAAGCCACCAGGTCCGAGACTCAAACCATGGTTGGCTATGTGGGAGTCTAGCATCCTTAACCACCACACCACCCGCTGGCTCTGGGTTAAAAGTTCTGTAGATATCTGTTAAATCCATTTGATTTATGGTATCATTTAAATCCTTTATACCTTTTCTTATTTTATTTTATTTTATTTTTGGTCTAGATTATCTGTTCAGAAGAGATAGTAAGGTGCTGAGGTCTCCAACAATTAATGTACATTTACTGCAGTCTATCTCTCCTTTTAGTACTAACAGTCTTTCCTTCACATATTTGGTTTCTTGTGAGTTAGGTGCATAGATATTTCTAAGTGTTATATCTTCTAGATGGATTAGCTGTTTTACTACAATATAGTGCCCTTTTTGTGGCTCTTTGTACAGTTTTTGTTTTAAAGCCTAGTTTGTCATAAATTAGTATCACAAGTGCAGCTCTTTTTCAGTTTCTATTTGCATGGAATAACTTTTTCCAACCCTTCACTTTTAGTCTATGTGTGTCTTTATTCATGAGATGCATTTCTTGTAGGCAACAGATATTGGATTTCTGTTTTGTTTTTTGTTTTGTTTTTCCATTCAGCCAGTCTGTGTCTCTTGATTGGAGAATTTAATCCATTAACATTCAATGTTATTATCAATATTCCTGGACTTTTCCTTCCCTTTAATTTGGCCATTGTCTTGGTTGTCTTTTATTCCCTTATTTATGTCTGTTCATTCTTTAGTTTTCCTGGGATAAGACTCTCTTCAGAATTTGTTGAAGAGCTTGTCTGGTGTTGGAAAATTCTTTCAGGTTTTGTTTTTCTGAGAAGATTTTAATCATTTTTTCCAATCTGTCATGTTTCTCTACACCAGCAAGGAGACGGAGGTAGAACTGAATAAAGCTCTTTTCACAAAAACAACAAAATGTGTAAGATATCTAGAAATAAATCTAATCAAAGAAGTCAAAGACTTCTACAAGGAAAACTACAAAAAAACTTAAAAAAATGGAAAATGATACAAAAAATTGTAAAATCATTTCATCCTCCTGGATTAGAAGAATTGAAATAATCAAAATGTCAGTTCTACTCAAATTTATCTACAATTTCATTATAATCATTATCAAATTACCAAAGATATTCTTCACAGAATTAGAAAAAACTATCAGAATTTAATTGGAATTATTAAATACCCAATATTGCCAAAGTCAAAATGTACCAAAAAAGGAGAGTAGGAGGCATCTCACTTTCTGACATCAAACTATATCAAAATGCAATGACAATCAAAATAGCATGGTTCTGGCACAAAAACAGGCATGTAGACCAATGGAATGGAGTAGAGATTCTATAAATAAACACATTCTCCAAGTGTTTTTTCACAAAGGGCAAAAAAAATTCTGATGGGGAAAAGAAAATCTCTTCAGCAATCAGTGCTGGAAAAACTGGATATCCACTTACAGAAAAATTAAACTGGACTTCAATCTCTCACCATTATCAAAAATCAACTCAAAATGGATAAAAGATCCTAATATAAAATCTCAAACTACAAAACTGCTGGTGGATAACACAGAGGGAACTCTTGAAGACATTGGTGTTGGGAAAGACATTTAAACAAGACCCCCAAAGCACAGGCAATAATTCCCAAAGTAGACAAGTAGGATTACATCAGGTTTAAAAGCTTCTGAATGGCAAAGGAAACCGAAATTAGAGTGAAAAGACTACCCTCAGAATGGTAGAATATATTTGCAAATGCTCACTTGGCTGAGGGATGAATAACCAAAATATACAGGGAACTCAAGCAGCTTA
>NW_006202960.1:395659-397456 GCF_000334495.1 Tupaia belangeri chinensis
GTTAGTACAGCCACTGTGGAGAACAATATGGAGGATCCTCAAAAACTTACTAATATAACTACCATACAATCCAGAAATTTTACTCCTGGCTATCTACTCAAAGAATAAAAATACGCCCTGTTGGAATAGCACTTGCACATTCGTGTTTATTACAGCATTATTCACAGTTGATAAGGTATGGAAACAACACCAATGTACAAGAACATATGAATGGTTTAAAAAAAGTGTGGCACATGGAGACCAGCAGATGGAGAAATGGTTACATCACTGGGGACTCTCACAGACTCAAGGACGTTTGAGTCCTGGACCCAGCACAATCAAACCCTCCATGGTCCAGAGTAAAGGTCTTCTGGAAATGATAGGAGAAAAAGTCTGCCTGAGAGTCCTATTGGAAGACATTGTACCAAATTCTTCTCATCACCCCACCGCAGTAGAACTTTAAGAACTTAAACTCTGGGTTTATGGCTCAGAAGAGCTACTTTAGATTTTTAAAAACCGTTCACCTGTTGGGAACTTTAAAGTAAAACCGACAATGATAACTTTTCTTCAAAATAGACATCTTAGACATGGACAGCTATACCCCAATATCATGGATCAAGACTTCTTTGCCATCTTCATTTATTTTTTTAATCTCAATTCCTATTGTCTTAAGTATTTCCTTTTTCTCACAGGAAAATCCATGGGACCATAACCAGTGGTTTACTGATATTTGATCTTAAGTCGTAATACAAAGCCAGAACATTTGTTAAGTTTATGGGCTAATGCTAAAAAGATTTCAGTAAGGTTCCTGGAGATTTACTTTATGCAATAGTGAAATACTGGTCATATTTAAAGCTTATCAATAAATGAGAACATTTTCAAATTTTAGAGTCAATAAGGTTTCCTGGGGTTTCAAATGGGTAAAAGCTACACTCCAAAAGGCGAATGATTAACATACAAGCTTGATTAAACACTTAATGAAATATCATCCAGTTTTAAATATCCTTTTGTTCAAGTTAGGGACTTCTGTTTAATACTGAAAAAAACTGAACTTTATACCTACCACTCTCCTGACAAAAGGTTTAATTAAAGAAGAATCAGTAAAATGTGTGTGTGGGGGAAAGGAATGTAAAACAACTTTAGACACTGGAGCCCCGCCTACCCCAGGACCACGCTGAGCGAGGTGGCTGGCAGGCAGAGGACGGGTGGAGGGCCCTGCTGCGGGCCCACCCGGGCCCTGGCCTCCGGACCAGCAAGCTGAAGCTGAAAACAAAGATTGAGAACTTGCAACTATAAGCAACAGAAAGAATCTTTAGCTGTCCTAAACCAGTTGAGAAATATATTATATAGAAGGACTTGCTCTACCTATGGACAGTGAGAAGATGATAGTTGCCAGCCCTGCATTGCCTCAGGGAAGAACAGGAACTACTCTACCATTCTTGAGGAAGCCAGATACCCGAGGATAACTCACGCTGCAGAGCCCCACAACACCATCCCTGCTAATCACAAGATGGCTGCTGTGCCGCATCAACTGATAATCATCTCTGCGTACCAGAACCGCTTTCCTAAAACTGTATTCCATGAAGACTCATCTACAATTGCAGAACTGCACAAGACCCACCCTTGATCCAACCTTGAATGGAATCTATGTTCCCTATTGTTGAAAACTTTAAACTTGTGGCCCTTCTCCCTCTACCTGCATGTATCACATTTTCAATAACTCCCCTGGAAGACAAATGTATATAGCAGAGATAGGGTAATGGGAGAGGGGGAAAGGGCAGAGGGTCAAAGATAGGATAAAAAACATATATATATGTA
>NW_006202960.1:398190-406199 GCF_000334495.1 Tupaia belangeri chinensis
ATGTGAATATATATATTTCATATATATATGTATATATATATATATATGTATATATATATATATGAAACAAGAAATGGAAAATTATTTGTCAATGATAACATGTATGATTAAGCCACTATGTAGTATATTCTGGATGGAAAATCACATTTTGTATGCTGTGATGATGTTCAGTGAATGAATGTAAAATAAATTAATAGAAAAAAAGGAAGTGGCTGACACTGCTGCTTCCTTAGATTGAGCCACCAGATATACTAGAAAAGTCTCTTAAGAGTAAAGAACAACTGATATATTTACAGGTATAACTAAGAGTTTACAGATATCCTAAGAGGCGGATGACAGGCTTGTGTTTTTCTAGTTTTTTTTTGTTTTTTTTTTTGTGAGGGTTTTTCTAAGGGCACATGTGCTTGCCAGACAGACAGAGACAGAGAGACAGAAAACGAGAAATCACCCCCCAGGGGGGATGGCCATGCCGCAATCCCTTCTCCTCCATTTTCCTCTCAGGATCTTGGGCATACACGCACACACGCACACACGCCTGGCATGAATTTAAGCCACCGGGTCTGGGACTTGAACTGCGGTCAACTACGTGGGAGCCCAGCGACATAGCCATTACACTAACTGCTGGTCCCATCTATTTTTTTTTCTCATTCATCTTTATATTTCTTCTAGTAGGTCTCTAGGTTGTTATGACTTGTATTACTAGACTAACAAAAATAAATAAATAAATAAGGTTTTAAAGAGGACGTTTTACAAAGAACTAACATCCTCACTTATCACATTCAAGACAATTAGGTTCAAATACTGTTGAATTGCCTACATAACCTGAACCTTAACCTATTTAAATTCATTTCGACTTGTTTCATAAAATCTTTCATTGAGGGGTGCACCTTAGTCACCACATTAGTCTTGGTGCACTCTATCCTCTCAGGTCTTAAATGCTTCGTACACAGCCATCCACAGAACTCTGAATGGTCTTGTTTCAGCCAGATCCATAAAAGCACAAAACGTCATGTCTGACCTATATGACATCATGATAAACTTGTGTGATATTGTGTCTTTTGTATTGCATGCTAGAGAAAAGAGAAAACTGATTTCTATGCTGAGAGCAAAAATAAAATCATTTATGAAGGTGACAGAGAGCAAAAATAAAATCATTTATGAAGGTGACAGAGTGGCATTAATAGTCTAAGTTTTGTCCAATCTCTCAAATATTTGGGAGACTGACCAACAACAGGGAAATTGTTAAATTAAACTTTTTTGGCCTAAACCTGTTGTACTCCCACACTTGGATTCCTAGGAATAAGCCAATATCATATACGTTAGGCTGTTGTTCTGAGCTGATTGCTAGTTACAACCTATCACAGCAGCTAGGCTTCAGTCAATCACAGGCATTTTGCCTTTTAAATCATGTTAATGCGGAATAACTTCAGAATGTAACCAATGACTTCTCTACCTCCCTCCCTCACTTATGTTTTTTGTACGACTCTTACCTCTTTTACTGCACACATCACTTTTCTATCCTGCTGACTTAAATGCCAAGTTGACCACGAGGCTGACCTGAGTTGTCCAGATTCTGGGGAAAACTCTCCAATTAAAATCACGTTAAGATTTAGCATATTAAAACTTTATTAAATTGGCTGGTTTATTTAACTTTTACCAATGGCAAATGTCTGCACTGCATGGCAGAAGGTAAAAGATTGGAAGGTACCAAAGCATGAAGAGCCACTGTGCATACTGGAGACAGTGTGGGAGTAGGGCAGGAAATGGGGCAGGGTGGGAGAAGGGAATCAGGAAAGAGCAAAACATTTAATGAGCACAAAAATGGAAAATTACCTATTAGGGAAGCATAAGAAAACATTAAAAAATTTGAAAATAATGATATAGTAGGAGATACAAAAATACACCTAGAAAACATCAACCAAAATGAATCTAGGGTACCTGCATTAATATCAGGTAAATTGGATGAGGTTAAGTGCATTATTAGGAATCAAGTGTTCAATTCTTAACAGCATAATGACTAAAACAATCACTAAGATATAGACTTTGTGATCTTATATTTTATATGATTTTAAAATGATATCATCTTAAAGGGCAGAATAACAAAGACCAGGAGAAGAAGAGGAGAAAAAGAGGAGGAAAATGTGAAAAGAGAATGAAAAAAAAATGTCAGTGCAAACAGGAAAAACTGCTATTAATGTGATAAATTTTAATGTTTGTCAAAGAGAGAAATAACATCATTTAATGAAATTAACAAGTTTGATGTTTGGATACATGTAGAAAACTGAACTGAAAAACTGAAGAACACTTCTTTTAAGCACATATGGCACACTAACAAGCAGTGAACTGCAACTGGACAGTTAATGCCTTAATGCGTAGGACATTTTAATACAAGGGACATCTCTGTTTTATTTTGGCTGGAATTTTAAAATCTCAGAAAATAGGAATACAAGAGTCTCTTTTTTTCTGGGAGACTCCTTGTGTGCAAGTTTGAGGAAAAGATGAAAATAGTGGTTATTTTGAATAAGTACTGATAACAATGTTTATTACTTATGTTCACATTATTATATTTTTATATGTTGTAATACCTTGTTTAAAGTTCAAACTGTATTCAATCTTCTCAGTTCTTTGTACTTCACCCAACTATTCCACCCTTTGTATAATTCCAGCTTCATTGGAGTTCTAAGTTCTTATTTTCCTGCTATTTGATGGTGGCAGATCCATGTGGGATGGACAGAGGCTTAGGTGATTTACCTGCAGGTCTTCAGCAGCACTATTCTCAATCCTCAAACGTCATGCCCCCTCTTTTTCTTATACCTTTCAGCTAGAGTTATTGACTTTCCCCATGGCTATCTCTAACTTTATGTTAATCTCAATACTGTTCTAGGAATCACGTAATGACGTGTTAATATGGATAAGCTTGGGTTCCTGACTCAAACCATTTGTAAAACCCTTCCTGAATGGGAATCTATCTTTGTACTCCTTGCACTTTACTTTCTAAATATTAGTTTTTCCTTCATCTAGTAAGAATCCCAGAACTTAGGTTTTTTGCTTTAGCTATACATTATAAGACCTTAGAAAAGTCAGCTCTTGTCACAGACAAGTTGAATTGACTGAGTGTTTATCTTACGTTTGGCCCTTTGATTCTGCCCTAAGTGAAAACTGTCAGCTTCCTTCTATCACGGGGCCCAAAGGACGCATCTATGGTCCTTGCCATGATCTGTTTGATGGTTTATTGCTGTTGCACCTAGTTAGAGCTCGTTATCTCAAAAGACCAGACTTGAGTTTCTCTCAGACTTGTGAGAAGAGATGTGTAAGAAGAGAGTCTGTATGGCATTTGGGGAAATGACCCCTGTCACTGACTGGTGACACTTCTTAATTGGCAGTCCATGTCATATCCGTACCAAGGAATCCTGATTTATGGTAATACCTACTCTCTACTAGGATTGAACTCTAGAAGATGGAAATATTAACTGATAGGGAATGTCTAGGTCATGACCTCACTATGGTATTTTTCTCACTAGGGCTAGGTATTTTATACATGACTAATATTATGGAACTAATTTTTACATAACACTATGGTTAGATCTCTGTCGCCCTTCCTGAACAGCACCCAACTTAATAATGCCGCTGGTGACTTAGTCAATTTGAATGGCAAAACAAAATTGATGAGTACAATATTCTCAACTTTTCATTTTTCTTGGAGTTCTTGGACATAAGGTGGAAATAGGCAGTTTTTCCCAAATGTTCCACATGGTCAGGACTTGTCTTTATATAAGGTTGTAATAGAGTGGGCTACAGGAATTAGAATTGGTAAGAGCTATTTATAGTGCTTTGCACTACACATTGATAATCACTCCTGCTGTGAGTGTTGTCTTTTTCCCCATTGGACACATAATTTTCTTTAATTTTTTTTTGATATATAATTTTTACTTATTAATGAGATGGAGTTTTATTTTTTAGTTGGAAAGTACAATCTGTAATGATCAAATCATGGCAATTAACATATGTACCATCTAAAGTACTTGGAATTACTTCATGTTGGAAAGATTCAAAATCTTTGAAGTAGTCTGAGATATACAATAAAGTATTAATAATTATATTTACTCTACTAAACAATGTAACAAGAGTCCCCAATCCCCACTGGTTTCTGTGGCCTGTGGTGGAAGAGCAGGCAAAGACACATCCATATTCACTGCTGCTCCCATATCTCACATTGCTGCCTGAGCTCCACCTCTTGGCAGAGCAACAGTGGCATTAGAGTCTCATAAGGGCGTGAGCCTACGATCAACTGCACAGACAAGAGATCTAGACTGCATGCTCTGATTAACCATCTCTCCTCATCTGTAGAAAATTGTCTTCCACAAACCAGTCCCAGGTGCCAAAATGGTTAGGGAGAGTCTCTATAGAACAATATGATTGCTTATCTTCTCCTTAACTAAAATTAATTTATCCCTGTCTCTCACCTACTTTTTCCACCCTCTACTAACTATCATTTTCTTTTCTTCAAATAGATCATCTTTTGTAGTTTTCACAAATGACTGTGAAGGTGCAATATTTCTCTATGTCTGGCTTATTTCCCTTAACAAAATATTCTCCAGGATTTTTGTCTCAAATAATATATACATATTACAATCTTTAAATCTATTAATCTGTTATTAGACACAGAGTTTGACTACATACCTTAAATTTTGTTAATAATGCTGCAATAAATAGTGAAAGAAGATACATCTAGAACATACTTACTTTTTTCATTTGGATATGTGCCTAGCAGCATCCCACATGTGGGATTGCTGGAGGACATGGCATTTTCTTTTCTTTTCTTTCTTTTTTTTTTTGGAGAGGGTTTTGTTATAGGGCACATGTGCTTGCCAGAAAGACAGAGAGAGACAGAGAGACAGATAGTGAGAAATCACTCCCCCAGTGGGTATGGCCACACCATTTCTTCTCCATTCTCCTCTCAGGATCTTTGGCACATACACACTTGCCCCCAAGTGTGAGTTTAAGTTACCAGGTCCGGGACTCTAACCGCGGTCGACTACGGGCATCCAGTGACATAGCCATTATGTCAACTGCTGGTTCCATACATGGTATTTTCTATTTTTAGCTTTTGAGGGACCTCCATGGTGTTTATTTTGTTTTGTTTGTTTTTTATTATAGCTGTACTCATTTACATTTTCATCAATATTGTAAAATAGTTATTTTTCTCTATACGCTTGTCCAATTTTTTTCTTGTCCTCTTTTTTTTAATTAACAGAGGGCTTTTGTACTCACCAGAGAGAAAAAGAGAGACAGAAGGAGAGGAAAGAAATAAATAATCCCCCAATGAGGTGTGGTCATGCTGCAATCCCATCTCCTTCATTTCTCCAACTTGACAGATTTTAGGTATGCCTGCCAATGAAAACAGTGTACTTCTCAAGTTGCATGAAGAGGAATTCCAACATGGTCAGCTATGAAGGATCTGGATCCCTTAACCACTAGACTACAAAGCCAGTCCACTTTTTTTGTTTTGTTTTGTTTTTGGAGAGGTTTTTGCTATAGGGTGCGTGCGCTTGTCAGAAGGATAGAGAGATACAGAGACACAGAAAGTGAGAAATCACCCCCCATGGGGGATGGCCACACTGCAATCCCTTCTCCTCCTTTCTCCTTTTGGGATCTTGGGCACGCACGCACACACATGTGCCCGGCATGCGTTTAAGCCACTGGGTCCGGGACTTGAACTGCGGTCGACTATGTGGGAGTCCAGCGACATAGCCATTATGCTAACTGCTGGTCCCAAGTTCACTTTGTTTTGTCCTTTTGATAATAACCATCCTAACTGAAAATAGCTTATCTATATTTGAATTTCCGTGATAATTAGGCATTTTTGTCATATGCTTTTTTTCCCATTTATATGTATGTTTTTGAGAAATGCATATTGAGGTCACTTGCCATGCAAGAAATTATATTATTTTGGATGCATTTTTGACATCCTTGTATTTCCTTCTTTCCATTCTGAAAGTTGTCTATGTACTCTGTTGATAGTTTTCTTTGTTGCACAGATACTTTTTAGTTTGATATAATTCCTTTCATTTATTTTTATAACTGTGTCTGGTCTTTTGAGACTTTACTCAAAAACTCTTTGCCTAGAATACCTAATGTAGTTTCTCTATGTTTTCTGCTGATGGTTTCATAGTTTAGTGTGTGTTCTTGGTACAGGGCTGTGGTTTCCAATCAGAGGAGGGTTTTTGTAGCCAGCTTCAGGTGCTTGGGATCTCTTACAACCTGTCAGTACCAGAGGCACCTGGGGCTGGGCTCGAGAATCTTAACAATAGGACAAAACACATGTCATGTTCTGCACTGCTTGTAGCATGTGGTCTGAGAACAGTAGAATTTAAAAACACACCTGGGATTTGGCAAGTGGTGGGGTGGTTAAGGCCCTGGACTCCTAGTGACATACTGTGGTTGGAGTTCCAAATAAGCAACTTGAAGCTCATGCTGGGCACGAGTGCATACATGCCCTACATCTTGAGAGGAGAATGAAGTAGAAGGGATTGCAGAATGTCTTCCACACTGGGGGGTGATTTCTCGTTTTTGGTCTCTCTGTCTGTCAAACAAGAACATGGGCCCTATAGCAAAAATCTCTAAAAAATAATGAAGCATTTTCAAAAAAGAGAAATATGAAATAAATAATCTAAATTTACACATCAGGAAACTACAAAAGAACAAACTCAACCAAAAGGTAGTGGAAAGAAGGAGGTAAATATTAGAACACATAGCAATGAAACAGACAATATAAAATTCCTAGAATCTATACAAGAACTAGCTGATTATTTCAAAAGATTAACAATTAGACATACTTTTAGTTAGACTGATATAAAAAGAGAGAGAGAGAGAGGGCAGATACATAAAAACAAACAAACAAACAAAAAACAAGACACGGGAATTTGATAGAAAGTGGATGAATATGAAAGATTTGTTGCTAAGTGAATCAAGTCAAACTATGAAAGAGACACACTGTATGTCTCCACTAAACATATACCGACTGTCCACAGTCTATGGTAGAGACTGAAAAACTGGAGAACATAAAAGTATTAAAAAATTGTAATGAACACTAGAGACAAAGTGGAAAGAGAGTGTGGGAGGAGAAGAGTGTGGAAAAGGAAACTTGAGGGGAAAATGGCGAGGTAAGACACTTGTGGGAGACAGATAAGGTTTATTCTCTGTTGACGAGGATGTGTATAATAATAGCCTGAACTAGGCAGGACTGAGGTGTATGAGGTGTATATCATGCTGGGTAAAGTCTCTTCACAATCTAAATGATGTATACTGATTTAATGTATAAACAATAATAAAAAAATTTAAAAGTTAATTTTGATGCAAAACATTTTAAATCTAAAAAAATACAAATCAAAAAATCAAATATGTACATTAATAAAAACTTTATGGAAGTAAAAAGAAACATAGGAAAAACAAAACATATAATAATTATTAACAAAATTTAGAAACTAATTCAATGTCAACAAGCTCAAGGATAGTTATTAACTTGAGATGACATCTGCATCGAAATTTTTGATGGCCTACTGAGGTGCATTGCAAACAATAATTGTAAATGTAAACCTGATCAAGTAAATCATTTTCAGGTACCTTAATATTGGAATACAAAATCAGGGAATTTTTTGGTTTCACACCCTAAAATGTGATAGAGACTTGGGAGATAAAACTGCAAAATGTTTATTTCCTCTGGAAGCTTTTCTATTCTTTAATCTTTTCCAAGAGTTCTTATCAGATTGAATTAAAATAATGTAGCACTTAGGGGCAAAGATGCAGCCTAAGAGCCCTGCACTGGAGGCTAAGATGGAGAACACTTCCACAGCCATCATGACCTTCCCCTTGGTGCTGTGGTAGACAGGGAGGAAAGTGACCCAGACACTACAGAACAGCAACATGCTGAATGTCAGGAACTTGGCTTCATTGAATGTGTCAGGTAGGTTCCTGGCCAGGAAAGCCACAGTGAAGCTCCCGAGGGCCAA
>NW_006202960.1:406747-412593 GCF_000334495.1 Tupaia belangeri chinensis
CAGCTGGGCACTGGGTACACTGCTGGGCATCTGGAGAAAAAAAAAGTAATTTTTACAGTTTAGGAGATTGAAATTGCATAGTAATTTTCAAAAATTGAAATGATTTCAATATTTATCTTTATATTGTCTAATAAAATAGTAAGGAATGATGCAATTAATAATTTTGCAATTTTTATTTTACAATACCACATTTGATTTTGATATATAATTCCTTAAATAAATATATTTTAGTACCTGCCATTGGTGTAATGCCTATGTTGCTGGACTCCCATGTAATCAACCGCAGTTTGAGTCCCATTCCTGGTGTGTTAAACTCAAGCCGGGTGCATGCATGCCCAAAACCTCAAGAGGAGAAAGGATTGTGGTCTGACCATTCCCCCTGGGGGCTGATTTCTTGCTTTCTGTCTCTGTCTCTCTTTGTTTTTCTGGTGAACACATGTGCCCCATAGCAAAAACCTCTCAAACAAACAAACAAATCTCATAATGGGTAGTGGTAAAAGTACCAGACTATGCCTTTTAGTATTTTGTTTTTCTTTTTTTTAGAGAGAGTGATTTTTGTCTTAGGACATGTGTGCTTACAGGGAAGAAAGACAGAGATAAACAGAATGGTGAGAGGGAAAGTGAAAAGTCGTGAACATGTGCTCAGTGTGAAGTTCATCCCAATGGGTCTGGGACTCCTCCTGCAGTTGGCCATGTGATAGTCAAGCGACGTAACTTATATGCCATTTTCTTGCCATAGTTTATTTTTAAATTATGTTTCTCAGACCCAGTGGTAAAATACAATGGTCTGCAAGACTGACCCACATTAAGAGGTCCCCAAGTTTGTATATGAAGACCTCCCTGATTATATTAGAGATGTGAGTGATTATGACCCATGACTGACTAAAGCTAGGTGTGGACTAATGTATCAGCACCTGATTGCGGTGCTGTCTCTCTCTTCTCTGTATTTCTTGATCATGGAGGAAAAAATAATCTTTAATTAAAAATATTTCTCTTACTTCCTATATTATTGTATTCCACATCAAATGATCTAGGTATTAGTTAATGATGCACAATTAATAACTTGAACACTGTTTAAAACTACTTCACAAATGTATAAAATATTTTCTTAACAGTTTTATTGCTCTTCTTCTGTGCTTACCTTCTGGACATGAAAAATATCGGTTTCAAACCATCTAAGCACACACACAGGTAACTTTGATGATTATTCAACTTAAATTTTCACTAAACTTTAGCATAATTCACTGTGAGACATCAGATTGACAGTGTATTTCCCAGCAATAAATGGTAAAGAAAGGTATACATTAGAATCAGTGCTACAATTGAGCCCATTTGGATTAGTACAGCCAGATAAGAAATTCTCATAATGAGATAACAGTAGTTTTATAAATGGGTATATTAAAAGAATGAGTGAAAGCATGGGTTGAGAATAAAGGTGCACTGTGAGCTCAATGTCAGTGTTCTTGGTTTTATTTTTATTTTGAAATAGTAGGTAGAGCTATCATAGCACAGTAATAATTTTTCTACCTGTCTGATTGGAAATCTCTGTCTCTGGACAAAAACCACAACTATAGCAGCAGAGAGGCTTTCCTTTCTGTGGAATTTTTCTGAATCCTGGACCACACCTCTGAATACACACTGACAGAGGAGCCTGAGGGGAAAAGAGAACCACTGGTCATAATGTATCACATTAGCAGCTTTGACAGGATGACTGCATCTTTTTATAAGAGAGTAAGTTAGACCTTCAGCAGACAGTAATCACTGTCTCTCCCCACATCTTTCATGTTGATAGTTCCTAGACATCTAATTATGCATTACCATGGTAAGCATTCTTCTATTTAAACTGTTTACTAAATAGTACCACAATACCTTACAAGTTTTATTTCATGTGTCATCAGCATCCCTTAGAATTTTTTATCACCTGTTACAAACCACTAATTCAATGATCTTTTTAAAGCAGATTTTTTTTGTGGTAATGAATGAAAATTTGTACATCTGAGAAAGTTTTCTACCACTTCCTCATACTTTTCTGGTTATTTTTTGCATTTTAGATAAAATAACCTATGACATAATAAGGAGGCACATTAGTGAAAGTAACTTAGACACACACACATAAAAAGAGAAACAATGGTAGTGTGTTATGAAACACAGATCAAGATCAGTCCACTTATGAATGTCTGAATCCAAGTGGGACACGGCTTTTTCAGAATTAGCCACACGTTAAAGGTATAAATCTTGACTGTTTTATACAAAAGTAAAATCGTTAAGGATAGTTTAGCTGTGGAAAGATGACATCGTGTTGATATGGTCTCAATGCTTTGAGATGCTAAATCAACTAAGGTTGATGACTGAATGTATGTAATATGATAGAGGAAAACATAACTGATATTGTAAAAGATGTAGAATATTGTCAACTTGTGTCTAACCCTGAGTAAATGGACACGGGGAAAGCCATAAATGGGCAGTTCTCAACACGTATGCCTGATAACAAGAACGTTCACATATTCTCTGCCAATCCTACAACCTTGCACAAAGGTCACTGCAACCCTACTCAGAAAAGACTTCTCAGAGGACATCTTACTCAGCCTTCCTGCCCAACTTTAGACTGATGCCAACTTTGTTACTTATTCTGGTATCAAAGGCTCGTTTTCCTGCCATAACATTTGTAATCCCTCTTCACATTTCTTTTAAAAACCCTTGTCTTCTACTACCTCCCTGGACACACCTGTACATTACTATTGAATTCATATTCCACATTGCAATATGTATACCCAAATAAATTTCGTTTTCTTTCTTGCGTTGTGTTATATAGGGGTTGACATTTGGTGTTCAGAAAGGTGAGTGAATTCACCTCAGACAGATATAAATCAGAAATCCCTGGAATCAAATGTACACACTTAATGAGCCCTTTGAATTCTCTTCTTTCAAAGCTCACATTTTCTGTTTTGTTAGAAAACTCCTCTTGGATTATTGGGCTCTCTCACTTTGTCAGGTCTTTTCACTTTATCTGAGATTTTGTTTGATTATACAGATGCCATAAAGAAAAAGCCTTATATATCTCTCAGGAGTATAAAAGACTTTAGCTTTTCTGGCAGGTTCTTTATGATCAAAGATATTGTCTTCCCAGTGAATACTCTTATGGCTTCTGCAGAACTTATGTTCTGTCTGCAAAGACTTCATGTTTTGTTTTGTTGTCCTGGTGAATTCATTTTCATTTTCATTATTGTTTATGTGTGTTTGTAAACCATTTTGCTTCTTCATGTTTTTTTTTAATACCTATTTTCTGCATATATTCTGAGAGTAAAAATAATAAACATAAATAAATAAGCCTTTAATGGTAGGCACAGAGTATTCTATTATAAGCCTTTAGGGAAATCACCAGCATCTATGGGGAAACTATCATATGAAAGTCTTCTAAGAAAATGTATCCTAAGAATAAACTGTCAAAGGCATAATATTAATTCCAGGATGCCTGTCAATGTGAAGAAATTCTTTTTTCTTTTCTTTTTTTGGAGTGGTTTTCTCTATAGAGCAAATGCCCTTGCCAGAAAGACAGAGAGAGACAGAGAGACAGAAAGTGAGAAATCACCCCCCACGGGGAATGGTCACCATGCAATCCCTTCTCCTCTCTTCTCCTCTGTGATCTTGGGCACACACACACATGTGCTGGGCATGAGTTGAGGCCACCGGGTCCGGGACTTGAACCACGGTCGACTACATGAGAGTCCAGAGACATAGCCATTATGCTAACTGCTGCTCCCAATATGAAGAAAATTTTTGTGGAACCAGGGAAAACTTGGTCACAGATTGCATAATTAGAATTCTGGTTCTCCATCAGTCAAATCTGGCAAAAACAACAAAGACAAGAAACTAAAGTTGGCAGGAGGGAAACGTCAAGTTACTTACAAAGGTCATCCCATCAGGCTAACATCAGATCTCTCAGTGGAAACAATTAAGGCAAGGAAAGAATGGGGAAGCAGAGTCAAAATGTTGAGTGAAAAACAATTTCAACCAAAAATACCATACCCAGCAAAATTATCTTTCATATGGAAAAAAAAAGATAAAAAACATTCTCAGATAAACAAAATTTGAAGGAATTTACCAACTCCAGACCAGCTCTTCAAGAGGTTCTGAACGGTGCACTATACCAGGAAAACTGAAAAATCAGACAGACAGTTATACGAGAACAAAAAGCAACCAAGGAAGTGGCTCACTTAATAATAGGATCAGGTACGGAAATATCGATAATTACATTAAATGTCAATGGATTAAATTCTCCAATTAAGAGACATAGACTGGCCAAATGCATTACAAAAACAGAAACCCTCTAACTGTTGCCTACAAGAAACTCACCTTATGGATAAAGACACACATAGACTAAAAGTAACAGTCTGGAAGAAGATATTCCATGCAAATGGAAATAAAAAAAAGGGCTGGAGTAGTAATATTGAACTCAGACAAAATAGATTTCAAGACAAAGACTGTAAGAAGAGACAAAGAAGGGCAAGGAGACAAATACATTATTATATAATAGTAAATGGGGTAATACAGCAAGAAGACATAACACTTATAAATTATATCTATGCACCAAAGTCAGGTGCACCTAAATATGTGAAGGAAAGACTGCTGGAGCTAAAAGGAGAGATAAGGAGAAATACTACAATTGTTGGAGATTTCAACACCCCATTATCTACTTTAGATAGATCTTCTAGTCAGAAAATAAATAGAGAGATACAGGACCTAAATGATACTATAAATCAAATGGGCTTGACAGATACCTATAGAACTTTCCACCCTACATCCACAACATATACTTTTTTCTCATTCCGGCATGGGACCTTTTCAAAGATTGATCATATGTTAGGACACAAATCAAGCCTTTACAAATTCAAAGGCATAGAAACTGTATCCAGCATCTTCTCTGACCATGATGGAATTAAACTCAAGATTAATTTTAAGAAATAACCCCAAAAATACACAAACACATGGAAACTGAGCAACCTACTTATGAAGGACTTCTTCACTACTGAAGAAATTAAGTTTGAAATCAAAAAATTTATGGAAACAAATGATAATGAGTACACAAGTGTCCATAATATATGGGACATGGCAAAAGCAGTCATAAGAAGGAAATTCATAGAAAATAATGCGCATAAGAAAGGAATGGAAACATGGCAAATAGATAACTTATCATCATGCCTCAGGGAATTGGAAAAACAACAACAAACAAACCCCCAAAATGCCAGGTGGAAATAAATGATAAAAGGTTCGAGCAGAAATAAATGAAATAGAAAATAAATGAACCATACAGAAAGTAAATGAAAGAAAAAGTTGGTTCTTTGAAAAGATTAACAACATCAACACACCATTGGCTAGACTGATCAAGAAGAAGAAAGAAACCAGATTAATCAAATACATAATGAAACAGGCAATATTACAACAGACACAGTAGAAATACAAAATATCATTAGAGGATACTATGAGTGGCTATAGGCCAACAAACAAGATAACTTGGAGGAGATAGACAAATTCCTGGATGCATATAATCTACCAAGATTGAATTGGGAGGACAAAGAGAACCTGAATAGAGCCATAACAATCCAGGAGATTGAATCAGTAATAAATAAACTCCTGACAAAGAAAAGCCCACATCCAGATGATTTCACTTCTGAATTCTTCAAAACTTTTACGGAAGAGTTAACCCTTATCCTACTAAAATTATTTCTAAAGATTCAAAAGGAAAGAAACCTTCCAAATTCATTTTATGAAGCCTCCATTATCCTCATCCTCAAAACAGATAAGGACATGACAAAAAAGGAAAACTACAGACCAATATCATTGATGAA
>NW_006202960.1:413347-413678 GCF_000334495.1 Tupaia belangeri chinensis
AAAGAAAAATTTAAAAAAAATGTTGAAAGTGACAAAAAAAAAAAAAAAGGAAAGACATCCCATATTCCTGGATTGGAAGAATTAACAGAATCAAAATGGCAATTGTACCCAAATTAATCTCCATTTTAAATGCAATTGCAATCAAAATACCAGAAATATTCTTCACAGATCTAGAAAAGACAATCATAGAATTTGTCTGGAATTGTAAAAAAGCACATATTCCACAAGCAATCCTGTGTAAGAAGAATGGAGTAGGAGGCATATCACATCCTGATCCTAAGATATACTATAAAGCTGTGATCATCAAAACAGCATGGTATTGGCATAAAAA
>NW_006202960.1:414820-441788 GCF_000334495.1 Tupaia belangeri chinensis
AGAGAGAGAGAGAATCTAAGCAATACCATAAATGCAACAGACCTGAGAGACTTCTATAGAACCTTCCACTCAACAACCACAAATGATAAATTTTTTTTGCCCTCTCATTGAACATTTTCAAAGATTAACTGGATGATAGTGTACAAGACAAGCTTTTTCAGATTTAGAGTTACAGAAACTATAGCCAGCATCTACTCTGCATATGATGAAAGTATACTTGATATTAACCTCAGAAAGATCCCTCAAAAATCCACAAACGTGGAAACTAGACAACGTACTGCTGAATGACTTTGCAACCACTGAAAAAAAATTCAGACTAAAATTAAAAGATTCATTGAAACCAATGATAATGAGTATGTAAGTTTCCGTAACCTGTGGGACTCAGCAAAAGCAGTCATAAAAGAAAAGTCCTTTGGAATTAGTGTGCATTAGAAAAAAGAAGAAATGGTTGCACATGGACTAATAACACACCTCAGGGGACTGGAAAAACAACAAGAGAAAAATCCAAAAACTACCAGGAGAAAATAATAAAGATCCAAGCAGACATAAGTGAAATAGACAACAAACAGGCAATATTAGAACAGACATAACAGAAACTTAAACATCTTTAGAGTTTTTCTGAGGGCCTTTTGCCAACAACCTGGAAAACCTGCATGAAATGAACAGATTCCTGGACACTTATAATAACCATGATTGAATCAGGAAGACGTAGACAACCTGACTAAACTAATAACAAGCAATGAGATTGAATCAGTAATAAATTCCCTCTCAAGAAAGAAAAGACCACGTTCTGATGGCTTCACTTCCGAATTTTACAAACCTTTTTAAGAAGAGTTAACTCGCATTGTACCCAAACCATTTCTAAAGATCCACAGGAAAGAAACCTCCCAAATTCATTTTATAAAGACTCCATTAGCCTTATCCCTAGAACAAACAAGGACATAACTAAAAAGGAAAACTACAGATCAATATCAGTGATTAATATAGATGCAAAAATGCTTAGCAAGATACTAGCCAATTAATATCATAAACTATGTATCCAATGATACATTAACAAGATTATACATCATGACCAGGTAGGCTTTATTCCATGGATACAAGGTTGGTTCAACAAATGCAAAACCATTAATTTAATACATCATATTAACAGAAACAAAATAACACCCATATGATCATATACATTGATACAGAGAAAGCATTTGATAAAATACATAATTTCTTCATGATTAAGAACTCTTCACAAAACTGCCATACAAAGGACACTTCTCCACACTGTAAAGCCATATATAAAAAATAGAGATCTAACATTACACAGAATGAGGAAAAGTTAAAATCTTTTCTAATAAAAACTGAAGCACGATAAGGTTCCCCACATTCTTCACTCTTTTATAAAAAATCTATAGCATTTTTATATACCAACAATTAGAAAATTGAAAAAAGCAACGCGATTTACAATAACTACAAACAGTATAAGAAACCTAGGAATAAATTAGAAAATTGAAAAAAGCAACGCGATATACAATAACTACAAACAGTATAAGAAACCTAGGAATAAATCTAATTAGAGAAGTCAAAGATATTTTTTAAAAAAACTGTGAACACCTAAAAAAATTTAAAATTATACAAAAATATGGAAGGACATTTCATGTTCCTGCACCTGGAGGAATGAATATAATCAAAATTTCAGTTCTACTGAAATCAATTTAAATATTTCATGTAATTCCAAATCAAAATACCAAATTCTTCTCATATTTAGAAAACACAGTCTCAAAATTTGCCTTGAATCATAAACAACCCCATGTTGCCAAAGCAATTCTGTGCAAGAAGAGCGAAGAAGGAGGCATCTCACTCCCTGTCCCCAAAGCTGTGATAATAAAAACAGTGGGTATTGGCACAAAAACTGACATGTGGACCAATGAACAGAATAGAGACCCCAGAAATAAACTCTAAACTTATTTTTTTTAAAGAGGATTTTGCTATAGGGCATGTACTCTTGCCAGAAGGACAAAGAAAAACAGAGACAGAATGCGAGAAATCACTGCCCATGAGGAATGGCCATAATTCCTTCTCCTCCATTTTCCTCTTGGGATGTTGTTCATGCACTCTACATGAGTTTAAGCCACTGGGTTCAGGACTTGAACTACAGTCTACTACATGGGAATCCAGCGACGTAGCCATTACACCAACTGCTGGTCCCCCAAATGTTGATTTTTGACAAAGGTCACCAGTCAATTCAACGTGGAAAAAAAAATCTACAACAAATGGTGCTGGAAAAACTGGGTATCCACCTACAGAAAATTGACACTGGATGCCTATCTCTCATCCTTATCAAAGATCAATTCAAAATCTATCAAAGATCTAAACTTAATATCCCTAAAACTAATGGTGGAAAACACAGGAGAAACTCTTGGAGACATCACAGTAGGCAAAGACTTCTTAAATAAGACCCCTAAAGCTCCGAGAATAATTCCCAAAATAGACAAGTGGGATTATATTATGTTAAAAAAGCTTCTGCATAGCAAAAGAAACAAATGTTTTGAGAACACTCAGAGTATGAGACTGTATTTGCAATCTATACCTCAGAAAAGGGAATGACCATAAGAATATACCAGGAACTCAAACAGCTTACCCCCTCAAAAAATATAACCAACCCAGTTAAAAGATGGGCATATGAACTGAAAGACAACTCTCTAAGGAGGACATATGAATGGCCAAAAAGCATATGAAACAATGCTCAGCATTACCTCTCGTAAGGGAGATGCAAATCAAAACCACAATGAGATTCATCTAACCCCATTCAGAATGGCTGAGACTAAAAGAATAAAGAATGTTAAGTGTTGGCGAGGTGTAGAGAAAAAGAAACTCTCTTACACTGTTGGCAGAAATGTAAATCAGTAAAGCCATTGTGGAGAACAATATGGAGGTTCCTCAAAGGCCTGCAAATAAATCTGTCATTTGATCCAGTAATTCCACTCTAGGGTATTTACCCAAAGGACAGGATTATATTCAGTCATAAAAACACTTGCACATCCATGTTTACTGTGGCATTATTCATGATTGCTAAGATATGGATCCATCCTGAAAATCCACAAATAGATGAATGGATTGAAAAAGTTGGCATGAGAGATTTTGACTTCCTGTATTATAGTCTTCATCTCTAACAGTTCCATTTGATTCTTTGCAAGGTGTTTAATTACTCTTTTAGATCTTGCAAGAATTTCCTCACCTCCTGGAACTCATCAATTCCTTTCTCCGTTCTCTTCTGCAGTTCATTGTCTCTTCTCTTCCATCTCTGTTAGCTTTGCTATTATGAAGGTTCTTAATTCTTTATCAGACATTTCCATGATTTCCATTGAACTGTCTGTAGATGAAGAGGAGTTATTCTTTTCCCTTGGAGGAGAGTTATTTTCTTTTTTCTTTCTTTCTTTATTTTATTTTAATTTACATTTTTGAAATACATTCAATCACATTATTTAGCTTACAAGGTGATCATTTCAATATGTGAACATTTCTCCCTGGACGAGTTGATCAAAATATATAAATATTTCTTGTGGTCCTGTGGTGATTTCTAGGCATCTGGTGGAAAGTGTTTCTTCTCAAACTTGAAGTTCAATCTGAGTATCCAGGAGCTTGCAGAAAAGGAAACAAAGAGAGAGAGAGAGAGAGAGAGAGAGAAACAACAGCAACAAAAACGACCGAGAAACAGAGAAAAAGAGAAGAAAAAAACTAGAAAAAAAGTCAGAAAACTGTGCGGCATGCAAGCACACTATGCAAAATCACTAGTTCTCAGGAGCCATAAAGTTGTCTTCTGAGGCCTATTCCCTTGCCTCTCCTGGGTTCAGAGAAATCTCTCTTTAAAGTATTAAAAGCAGACTAGATCATACTGAAAATAGAATCTCAGACGTAGAATAGAAAATTGCTGGCCTAGAAAAATCCACCACGAAGACTGAAAAAATTGCCCCCAAATTTGAGAATAATATACCGGAAATAGTAGATACCATCAAACATCCAAACATCCAGATAACTGGCATTCCAGAAGGCAAAGAGACTCCTAAGGACATTGATAATCTATTCCATGAAATCCTGCAAGAAAACTTAACAAACCTAAAGAGACACTCAAAGATCCAGTTCCAAGAAATACAAAGGACCCCAAACAGAATCAACCCAAGATCTCCAAGACACATTATAGTCAGACTGACCAAAACCACAGACAAAGACAAGATACTAAGATTGGCAAGAGAGAAACATCAAGTAACCTACAAAGGATATCCCCTCAAACTAACAGCAGATCTCTCATCAGAAACAATGCGAGCAAGGAAAGAATGGGAAAATAAGTTCAAAGTGTTAAGGGAAAAGCAATTTCAACCGAGAGTACTGTATCCGGTGAGATTATTCTTCACATGGGAAGAAAAGACTAAAACATTCTCAGATAAATAAAATCTGAAAAAATTTACCAGCACCAGACTAGATCTCCAGGAAGTTCTCAAGGGAGTGCTATGTCAGGATAATTAAATGTAATCATACAGAAAAAAAAGAGTTCAAAATCTAAGAAAATGGCCAACTTAATTATTGAGACAGTCTGGAGTGGAATATTATATCCCAGAATTCAAACGAGAAGATTGAACCGCAACAGAAGATAAATTAAGTACCTGAGACTGAACTGGTGAAATAGCATTCTGTGACTTTTGACTAAAATATCGCCACTTTTCTTCTAGGCTTTGTTGTCTGGTTTTAAGAGTTTTTGTCCTGTCTTGAGCTGTCAATAGGTTCATGCACCTACTATTTGAACAGAATACTAACCTGTTTCCAGGATTTAGGTTGTAAGCAAATTTTCTTACCAATTCACAACTGCTTTTCTTGAAATTACCAGCTGAACTTGTTATTGAAAGTAGTTAGATTATTTAAGAAATTGAGTGATCAATAAAATGTGAGTGGAAAAGGAATGGACGACAACTGTAGACACCAGAGATAGTGTGAGAAGAGGGTGGGAAAGGGCAGAGGGTCAGACATAGGGGTAAATATATATAAATGAATATATACAAATATGAAACCAGAAATGGAAAATTATTGATGATAAAATACATGATTAAGCCACTATGCAGTATATTCTGGATGGGAAACCACTTTCTGTATGCTGTGACAATGATTAGGGGATGAATGTAAATTAATTTAAAAAAAGTTCCAGGAGAAAAAAAAGCTATTTTTCTTGAGATTTAAAAAAATGCATATTTTATGACTACAATAAGCTGTATAGTTCCAGCTAGGTGCTACTTTATAGTATGTTCACTCTACTCACTGAGGTTTATGCCAATATCAGACTTGTGTTCATGGATATGTATATATCAACTGCGCTTGCTATTGGAAGTATTTAAATTAATTAAGTTCATTAGTAAATAAATAAAATGGGGGGAGAAGACATAGAAAGCAACCATGGATACCAGAGACAGTGTGGGAGGAGGGTTAGACATGGCAGAAGGTGAGAGATAGGGAATCAAGGATGGCAAAAATAACAAAATATACAGGAAATAAGAAATGGAAAATTATTTGTTGATGATAACAAGCATATTGATGTGCTTGACTGAGCCAATATACAGTATATTCTGGATGGGAAATCTCATTTTGTTTGCTGTAATGATGCATAGTGAATGAATGTAAATAAATAAATTTAAATTAAAAAGAAAGAAAAAGTTGGCACGTATACACACAAAATCCTACTCAACCATATGGATGAATATATTTGGAATTTTGTACACATTAAATTTGTTCACTTTCTTCACTTGACCACTGCTTGAATAAATATACCAAAATTAAATGCAAAACTATTGTTTTCATAAGGTATTAACTGAGAATATGTGAAAGTAAGATGCCACAGTAAAAGTCAAGATATAAAAGGCTAACTTGGTGATGAGATAAAGAAGTCACATAATGTCCTTTTCAGTTCTCAGGTCACATAACTGTATATGTCCAATAGTGAAATGGTGTCCTACCTCTTTGAATGCAGCAGGCCATTTTATCATCATTTCATCAATTTTCAGGCCTTGAGCATGTGGACTACTAGAGAACTCTCCTACTTTAACCATGGTCCCACTGAAACTAGATTTCACAATGTTATTGATATCATAGTGTGCGATCTGTTTTCTTTCTTCATGTAAGGATACATGGTCACCAGCACCGTTTGTAAATTGTATTTTCTTCAGAAATGGATGAAGCTGGAGGAAAAATAAATCGAAAAAAGGAGTGCATTCAAATGAGAGGTACAAGTTCCTTAGGAATTCTTTTCCCTTCTTCCTACTCAGGATTTCTTTTGTAGACCTTTAGTTTTGTTTTGATGGTCACCATCTCACGAGGTCAAGAGAGAAGAAATATGCCTTACCACAAAATATGGTTCAGGAATTTAATCCAATTAGAAGAATTCTAAGATATTTGCCAAAGAGTAAGCTTGGTATGGCTTTTGGTATAATCCTGGCCAAAATCCAGAGGGAAGAATGAAGAAGGGATTGTGGTAGGATCATTTTCCATGGGGGATTCTCTCTCTCTCTCTCTGTATGTCTTTCTCTCTGTCTCTCTTTTTCTCACTCAAGTGCATGGTCCTTACAGCAAAACTTTTAAAACTTCCTACGAAAAGAAGCATACAAGAATGAATATGCTTAGTACCTTGACAGTGGTGACGGCAGCATAGGTGTACTCAGCCTCATCAAACATGCTCAGCCTCATCAAACTGTACATATATAAGTGAAACTTTTTGTATAGCAATAATATCTCAACAAAGCAAAGCCAGGCACACTGTAGGATTTTTTAATGTCTTCTTTTAAACTTCTTTTGTTAATAATGTTCATTTCTTCTCTTATCATCTATGACAAAATAAATTGCCAATTCTAATTTTTTTTTTCTAGGTTTTGACTTAGGGCGCACGCACTCATTAGAGAGAGATAGAGCAGTGAAAGAGAAAGTGAGAAAATACCCCCTTCCCAGGACGGATGGCCATACTGTAATGCCTTTTCCTCTATTCCCCTTCTGAGATCTTGGCCATGCACGCTCGTATGCCTGGCGTGCATTTCAAGCCACTGAGTCTGGGACTCGAATCATGGTTCACCATGTGGGAGTCCAACAATGTAACTGCTGTGCCATCTGCTGAAACCCTAATTTATTTAATATACTATGATAACTTTTGAATCCCCAGGGCTATGACACTCTATTACTTCTTACTGTTTAACATCAGTTGTCAAGTCTTCAATTACTTGGAGTAGACCCATCCAAAATAATGCATAATTATATAATTATATCATTGGAAGCTATCCTAGCAAAGTCACCTGTTTTCCTAAGAGTCACCTCCAAATGAGTTCATAGTGTGCAATATATATTACTATTGTTAAAAGTAGAAGTTATGTGATTAAATTTTCTGACACTATTTTTTATTTGTACATATTCACTTTTTTCTAGATATTAAAATTGCTTGGTGTGTTTAGTCAATATGAATAATGTATTCATCCCTTGTGAATCAAGCACCGGAGTTCCTAAAGTGTACTCTGTATGGGTATAAATAAAGATACAACTGTGTTTAAAATTCAAACAGATATATTTATAACTAGGTGGGCTAGTCTGCTGGTATGTATTTCAATGGTCTCATGTTTTCAAAGGAGAACACAGTACCTGCTTCTCCGATTGCTCCAAGTTTTATAAAAAATAGTTACATCTAAAAATGAGTCATTTTTCAGAGTAATGTTTTGACATTATGTAGAACCCATGTCTGTTTTTATCAAGAGCATTAAATGGAGAACAATCAAACAACCTGAGAGCCACTCCACTCACACCTCTCTTACTGCTAAAATGTGGCTAAAAGTTATTTGATGCTAACTCCTAGTCACCTAATCACTTCTCTCCAGTGTGAGACCCAAAGAAAACAAATTGATTCCAAGATGAAGTGACAATCAAAATGTAGCCAACAATATCAAAGAAGGAAAATGTAAAAGTCATCTGATTCAAAAGGAGTTGTTTGTGTCAGTTATAGTAAGCTCTGACTAAATGGAGCTGGTAGAGATCATAAAGCAGGCAGTTGTGTGTGTATGCCTGATGACAAGAACTCTCATAAGAACAGTGCCAGAACCATAACCTTGCACAACGGCCATGGAAAATCTTCCACATAAACTTTTTTGTAAGGACATGAACCTGTCTTGCCTTAGACTAATGGTACTGTTATTATTGGGATCCAGCCCCTTAACCTCAGCATCACCTGTTAACCCTATAATACATTGTCTAATTAAACAGTTTGAAATCAAAACTCTTCAATGGCAAAATTCTTCAAATGAATTCAGGATTTACAGCTACATGTACTACCAGTGTTAAAGAACCATCCTTTTTTACATTTTCTCCAATCCTGTTACTCTTGAAATAAAACGTGGTCACGTTATTATAGGTTAATAAAATGCTTCCAGATGTCATTAGGTGCTCAATGCATGTCTTGCTTCTTGTGGAGGTTTACCTGCCAAGGAAGAAGCATAGATTGTTCTGTATCTTCTGGAGACCCCATTTCTATTTTTTCCACAAGCATTTTATGGAGAACTTGAGCCACTGCATACACGGCATTGTAGATAAAATAGCTAGATTCAGATGTGGATTTTATGTTAAAATGTGTTTCTATAAATTCTAAGGAGACATTTGGAGGGCAGTCTTTAGATTTGTCATATTCTGTCCACTCAACTGGACAGTGATAAAGATTAATCCAGAATTGACTAAAGTAAAAGTCTTCTGTGTATTGGTAAGGGTTAAGTGAGTTGACAAATTGTTCAAAGCCAGGGATTATCCTTTTCTGGTGTAAAAATGAGAAACCTCCATGGAAAACATATACTAGTAGAATAAACCTATCTACAGCAAATTCCAACTCTGTTAAAGGAGGATTTCCTATGATCCACACCTTCCCTGAGGTTAAATAGAATTCTTCTCCTGTGCCTAGGGTTAAGAGACTTCCTAGGTCAACATAGAGAATATGCACATTTACAGAGGAATCTCTGATCCGATTCAGAATAGTGAAAGAAGTTAATCCATACAGCTTCATAATGGAAAGGGGCTTTTCTGTAAAGGCCACACAGATATCTTTCTTTACCACTCCTGCTTTAAGTTCCTGTAAGAACTGTTCACCTTTCATATCATCAGATACAAAGAGGGCCACCCAAGTCCAGCCAAAATGCAGCAATAATGTGATGATTCCATAGACCAGAGAGCTGTCCTTGGTGGCCATCTGATAGAGTGACGTAAACTGATCTTTATCACTTAGGATGGGATCAAATGGACCATATGTGACCTGAATAAGAAAAAAGTAAAATCCTGATTTTGAGTGAATGGAACTTGGAATTATATCACTTGGGGAGATGATAGAGAATGTTCTACCTGAGAAAACCAGAAATTGGAATATTGAGTCAAGAGAAAAATTACAGTAGATAATATCCAATTCTCTCATTTTGGGAACACAAGCAATTATGTTTTGCAGCCCACTGCAATTAGGAAAGAACACGAGACTATTTTTGAACACTGGTATCACTCTAAGACCAAAGCATAAAATATAGTGTGTAAGGATCCATTGGCTCTTCACCACCTGGAGGTGAATATGAGGAAAACATACATCTCATGGAGAAGATGCATCACCAGTGGGATGATTCCCTCTCCTTCAGCTCATGTAAATTAGGAGCATTGGCTCTCTCCCTCAGCAACCAATGTTGGATGTCAGTTCTGAGTTAGAAGTAAATCCTTACTGTATTGGTCTCATGATGCTTTGGTCTTAATTTATTATCGCAGTGTAACCTAGTCATCATGAAAAATAAAATTGCTTACCATTTCTTATTTTTAAAAAAATGTTCCATTAAAAATGTTCCTCAGTTAATTTTCTGTGATAGAAATAGATCCTGAATGCTGCTTGTGTTGGATAGGTCCCCCATAAAGATTCTCTTAGATGGGACCAGCAGTTAGCATAATGACTATGTCACAGGACTCCCATGTAGTCAATCATGATTCAAGTCCTAGACCCAGTGGCTTAAAACATGCCGGGCACGTGTGGGTGCGTGCCCAAGATCACGAGAGGAGAATGGCAGTTCGAGTGCTGGACCCAGTGGCTTAAAACACGCTGGGTGCGTGTGTGTGCATGCCCAAGATTCTCAGAGGAGAATGGAGGAGAAGGGATTGAAGCGTGGCCATTCCCCCTGGGTGGGTGATTTCTCACTCTCTGTCTCTCTCTTTCTTTCAGGAGAGCACACAACGCCCTATAGCATAAACCTCTCAAAAAAAAAAAGTTTCTTTTAGATGGAAAGTTATATATTAGAAGTGTCCTGGGAGGGCTCTCAAGAGATCTCCCTGGGGACCAGTAGTAAGCGTAATTAAGTGCAACGGCTATGTCATTGGATTTTCTATAGTCGACCACGGTTTGGGTCCTGGACCGGGTGACTTAAACTCATGTCGGGCGCGTGTGTGTGCATGCCCAAGATCCAGAGAAGAGAACGGATTGCGGCCTGGACAACCCCCCTAGGGGATGATTTCCCATTTTCCGTCTCTCTGTCTCTCTCTGTCTTTCTGGTGAGCGCATGAGCCCTATAGCAAAAAACCTCTCCAGAGAGAGAGAGAGAGAGAGAGAGAGAGAGAGAGATCTGCCTGTGCGACTGTGCCTATAGCAAAAAACCTCTCCAAAAAAAAAAAAAAAAAAGAGAGAGAGAGATCTGCCTGTGTGAATGTAAGGCAGAATTAAGCAGCAAGAATGGGCAAACTACAATTGTTACTTTATCTTGGCTAACCTCAAGGACCTCTACAGGTGGGTGGTCCTTCAATGTTGTCTTAAATTAATACCATATGTGCCGGTGCTTCTATCCTCACATCTAACAGTTGTTTTCCTATGGATATACCCTTGAAAGTCCTATTCTAAAATAAGGCAGTTCCACGTGTTTGGACATTTCCTAGGAGTCACATGACTGCCAATTGTCATCAGTCAATATTCCCAGCAGCAGGGAAATGGATGCATTGGCCATAGACAGAAATATAGATTGAAACTCAGAATATCCACCACTCCTTGTCTTTCCTACTCTTGCCACTTTGAATAATCTCGTGTTCCAGGTTACTCCCTGGAATCTATTCATAACTCACAGGATATGTAAACCCAGCTTTCATATTTTCTTCTAATCAAAATGAGAAAATTACTTTAGGGTAGACTGAAATATCTCTCCCCCTGATTCACAGCCCACTTACTTGAGGGATTTTGTAGAGCTCCAATAGGGTTTCAATCTGAGCTGAAAATGCCGATGTGGTTCCTGCCACAATGGCAACAGATTTCTTCTGGTTCTGGCAATTGTAGTTAGGGAAAGGCTGATTCCCTCCACACAGCCACAGTAGAGCATTCTCTACAGTCTGGTGCTCACTGGGAAGAGGTGCTCAATGGGAAGGGCATTGTAGATGTCAGAACCCAGGGAAATGTTGGGTAGCAGATTGGGGTTCTTGTTAATCTCCTCAATGGCAAAGAGAAATGCCAGTACATACTGGTAGTTATTCCAAAACCACCTAGGCACAGAAGAAAGCATTAGAAAGAGTGATCAATTCATGTAATTAAAGGACAGCTTTTCAGCTGAATCAAGAGATAGGAGATTCAGGCTGCCATTGAGAGATCCCCCAGTTCTGACTTATTTGCAGATAAAACTCCGAGTCTGGAATGTCTTGAAATGGCTCTTCTAATATGAAAAAGCAAACTGAACATGCTACCAAGGGAGATACACAAAGCTTTTTGAGTGAAGTAAGGTTACATCAGCTGGATGATAATGTTGTCAATTGGTGAGGATTTCTTATTCTTTGCTTTCTTTCTTTCTTTCTTTCTTTCTTTCTTTCTCTCTCTCTCTCTCTTTCTTTCTTTCTTTCTTTCTTTCTTTCTTTCTTTCTTTCTTTCTTTCTTTCTTTCTTTCTTTCTTTTCTTTTTCTTTCTTTTCTTTTCTTTCTTTTTTTCTTCTTTCTTCCTTTCTTTTTCTGTCCTGTTTCTCTCTCTCTCTCCTTTTTTTCTTTCTTTCTTCCTTTGCTTCCTTCCTCTCTTTTTCTTTCTTCTTTGTTTTTTTTGTTTGTTTTGTACCTTCAATAACTGTGTATCACTGCAGCATACCAAATGAATTTTCCCACCATTCATTTCCCACCATTCAGTGAATACACTGCATATCAGTCCAGTCAAAGATGTTACCGTATACATTATAATTAACAGACTTCTTTCTATATCGGGTCCCTTAAATGTTTTGCTTCTTTGTTCTTTCCCTTTGTTCCCTCCTTTTTACCTTTTACCTTTGAAAATTTTCTTTCTCTTTCCTTAAGTTGACTATCTAAAAATATAGCTTCTTGTATTTCAGAAATACCAGATTATAAATATTGTTTATTGAGTTAATTTTTAAAATTAATTCCTTTTTTGTTGTTTAAAAATTTTAAGTAGTTTATTACTTTCTTTAATTTCAACCTGAATTTAACAATTAAAATATTTAGTTAATTATTATACTATATATATATGTATGTATACAAACACATGCACACACACACATGTAGTTAGGGAAAGGCTGATTCCCTCCACACAGCCCCAGTAGAGTGGCACACGTGTGTGTGTGCATGTGTGTGTGTATGTATATTTATTTTAGCATTTCCAAAATGGTGGTATTTTATTATAAATTAAAATTTCTTTTTCCTTTTTGCTTAATGCTTTCTGTTGATAAAAATTTGCTGTTAGTACAATATTTACTGGCACTTCTGAACCTTCCAGTAGTCTTGTTTTATATTTCTTTATAAAATTCAGTTCAATTAATCAGAATTCTCCTCACTTATTTTTTTAAATAATTATTTTATTTAACTTTATTTATTATTATTGTTACTTTCCAGTTTGATCAGACAGACAGAGAGAGAGGGAAAGTGAGAAAGCAAGCCACCAGATTCAGGACTTGAACCACAGTCGGCCATGTGGGATTCCAGCGCCTTTAACCACCACACCACCTGCCGGCCCCTCCTCACTTATTTTTTTAGAGATATTTTTGGTATAGGATGTGTGCACTTGCCGGAGACAGAGACACAGATAGTGAGACACGACTTCATGGTGAAGATGGCCATGCCGCTATCCCTTCTCATACTTTCTCTTCCAGAGATTTTTCCCACACATGTGCCCAGCATGTTTCAAGCCACTGGGTCCAAGATGCAAACTGTAGTTGGCCATGCGAGAGTCTAGCGACATAACCATTATGCCATCTGCTGATCTCCCCCTTACTTGTGATGTAAATTCTTTACGTACTTTTGCCCATTGACCTCACCCTTTTCTTGGTTATTAATTTTCACTTTTCCAAGCTGCATTCAGAGTTGAACACAATCTTTTCCTATTGCAAAAATCACATGTCAAGATCCCATACCTTCCATAATAGTCCCAAAGAAAACATTCCTCAGTGCTCTAACAGGTGCTAGTAATAACTTTTGAGAGTGTGTTCCTATTCTGGGCTTTACAGTTTTATTACATTGCCTAAACAGATAACAGTCAATAGAATTTTGTTACATTTTTAGCACTTTAAATAATGATGTTCATAGTTCATGTAGAGGACTAATTTTGCATCTACCAAAATATCATTATGAGTTTTTACCAATGCTTAATAGTATTTGTTTGCACTGTTATAAGATGGGATAGTTGAATTAAATTTTTCTTTATTTATAAATATTTTGTCTTATTTTTTCTTGATATTTCCTTATAAATAAAATATTTATATTTACCACTAGGCTATTACACTTTATATCAGCTTAAAGTTCATTAGTTTAATTTTGATTTTGTCAAATTATAACTTGCCAGATATTAAGCTCTCAATTCTGCATAGAGTTGGTAAATAACATAAAGAGAAATATCAAAGTTAGATTTGTAATTTTCTTACACTCTACTCAAAGCCTCAGATATAGATTACAAGTGGTCTTCACTAACATTTAGGTACAATTGTAATTTTTTTCTCTTTATGTAATATGTGTGCTTGCCAGAGAAAGACAGAGAGGTAGAACTAGAGAAAGTGAGAGATCACCCTTCAGTGAGGATGGCCACACTACAACCAATTCTTCTTCTCTTCTCTCTTGGGATTTTGCACATGCATGCACACACACCTGGTGTGTTTTGAAGCTGCTGGGTCCAGGATTCGAATCGTGTTATCACCCATGTGGGATCCAGCAATGTAACCTCCACGCCATGCATGTACTAGCCCTAAGATGTAAATTTTAAAATTTGTATGAGAGGATAATGTAGCAAATTTTCTGACCAATTCTACTACAAGTATTCTTATAGATTAAGAGTAAATTAAGTAGTGTGGTACTTTAATAAAGACAGACATATAGATCGATGGCATAGAATAGAGAGTTGAGAAATAGACCTACAGAACCTAAAGTAAAGACATAGGCCCACATTAATGGCTCTCAACAAAGGTGCAGGGTGAGACCAGTGTGACAAAGAAACATTTCCACAATTGCCTGCATCAGTTGGTTTTTCATATGAAAAATTGAATGTAAATTCATATCATGAGTTTCTTTTTCAAAATTGGGTTTTAACACCAAGCTAGCTCATTTTGTATATGAAAGAGTTCCAAAATTCCAAGCTATTTTAAATGTAGATTTTTCTGGTACTGAGTATTTTGGTTAAGGGATGCTCAGCCTATAATAGAAAAAGGTATAGCAGAAAATATTTGTGACTTTAGAGTATCCAAAGATTTCTTTTTTTTTTTTTTTTTTTTTTTTTTTTTTTTTTTTTTTGCGGGGTTTTTTGCTATAGGGCGCGTGCGCTCGCCAGACAGACAGAGAGAGACAGAGAGACAGAAAGCAGGAAATCACCCCCCAGGGGGGATGGCCACGCCGCAATCCCTTCTCCTCCATTCTCCTCTCGGGATCTTGGGCACGCACGCCCACGCGCCCGGCGTGAGTTTAAGCCACCGGGTCCGGGACTCGAACTGCGGTCGACTACGTGGGAGTCCAGCGACATAGCCATTACGCTAACTGCTGGTCCCCAAAGATTTCTTTGATATGAAAACAAAAACACAATGAATGAAGAAAAATGTTAAATTAGATTTTATAGAAATTAAGAACTATTCATGGGAACAGCAGATGCCGTAATGGTTATGTTACTCCCATGTATCTGACTGTGGTTCGAGTCCCAGATTCAGTGGCTTAAACTCATGTAGGTCACATGTGCATGCAAGCCTAAGATCCTGAGAAGAGAATGGAGGAGAGGGTTTGTAGTGTAACTATCCCATCTGGGAATGATTTCTTGCTTTCTATCTCTCTGTCTCTATCTGACTTTCCTGTGAGTGCATGTGTCCTACAGCAAAAGCTCTAAAACAAACAAACAAAAATAATAAAAATTAGGAACTATTCTTTGGAAGCTACTACTGAGAGAGACAAGACAGAGGCCACAAATTGGAAGTAAATATTTGAGAATGACATATCTGAGAAAGGACTTATATAGAATATAAAATAAAAATTCTGAATCCTTTTAACAAAATAGAGAAAGAAAGTTAATTGGACATCAATTGACCGTGGAAATAATGTTTGACATTAGATAACAAAGGAAATGTACATAAAAACTAAAATGTAATATGACTACATGTTTAGTCTGCAGACATTTACTTAATTATTATTTATATATTTATTTATTTTCACACTGTCACTGCGTATCATTTTTTTTCTAAAAATTTTTATTTAAAAAATTTTTTTGTTTTTAATTATTTAATTTGCATTCATTCACTGAGCATTGTCACTGCATACAAAATGTGACTTTCTATCCAGAATATACCGCATAGTGGCTTACACACTTAGTAGCAAGCTCTGCTGATATATATGTATCAATGAATACATGTCTATGATTCAATCATTAAAATCTTGTGTGTTTGGGAACCAGCATTTAGTGTAATGGCTATATCGCTGGACTCCCATGTAGTCAACTGCAGTTCACGTCCCGGACCCGGTGGCTTAAAACTCACACCGGGCGCTTGTGCATGCGTGCCCAAGATCCTGAGAGGAGAATGGAGGAGAAGGGATTGCGGGGTTATCATCCCCCCTGGGGGGTGATTTCTCACTTTCTGTCTCTATGTCTCTCTCTGTCTGTCTGGCAAGCACACACACCCTATAGCAAAAAAACAAAAACAAAAACAAAAACAAAAAAACCTCTCAAAAAATAATCTTGTGTGTTTTTTTAATTGAAAGAATTTATCTCTACAAAAATTTGCACAAAAATGAGTGTAAGGGTTTTATTTAAAATATATAAATACTATTTTATAAAGAATAAAACACTAAGCAAAGATAAACTGCTTAAGGTAGCAATAGGCTATTCATACAATGGAACATTACTTAACAATGAACTTTTGATGAACACAGTGCTATGGATTTATATAAAATTATTGTGTTTTGTGAATGGAGCAAAGCAAAAGGTGGTTCACACTGTATAATTCCAGATATAAAAGTAATCTATAGTGTCAAAAACGTTATTGCTGACCCAACAAACACATCAAAATTAACTGGAAATTTTAAATAATGCAGAGGTTCATTATCTTGAGTATGGTTATGTAGTCATACGTGTATGTGTTTGTCAAAGCATTTGAAATGGTACACTTCAAGTGTGTGCAACTTCGATTATGTAACTAATACCTTAATGAATTAGTTAAAAAGTAAATGACCTAGGAAAAGAAAAAGCTTTTGAAGGGGGCCAGTCACTGGCACAATATTAAAACAACTGGACCTGCATAAGGAGTTCCCTGGTTCATGTCCCAGGACTGTCCTATATATGCAGGTGTATGCACATGCTTGTGACCTGGGGTAAAAGTGGGCCACAGCATGAAGGCCCTGTAGGAAGGCATCTCTAAGTCTGTCTTTATCATAACAATAATAAATGAATAAACTAAAAACACTAGAGTTAACCAAATAATGAAAATAATCATAGTTGCATTGTAAATACACATAATTTTAAGTAAAAAGCATATATAATTACCAAATATAAGTATTTAATAATAAATAATGATAATATAAGACAAAATGTGTAAAAAATAACACCCATGAACCAAGCATAATATTATGTTGCATTATTTATCAACTTATTACAAAGGTAATATTGCAGGTTGCTTGAAGGTTTTCAAAGTGGCTATCCTTCAGATTCACCTTGGGAGATTTTTTGCTCCATACTTTAAGCCCAAGATGGACCTTCCAATTCTAAAAGCTGAGCAAGGAGTAAAGTTGTGAATGTGTGGTGTTTAAAAGTTCCCAGAAAATTTATTTAAGAATCAAAGATTTGAAGCTGGCCTGATGGGTCAGTGTTAAGGGAACTGGATCTCATATGGCAAACCATGGCTTGAATCCCACACCCCTCAGCAGCTTAGAAAAATAAACACAAACATCTCAGGTGCCCCAAATACTAGTAAAATAGAGAACTGAAAAAGAACTGATTTTGGTATGACCATGCCACATGGCAGGTGGGTGTTTTCTCTCTATCCCTCTATCTCTGTTGAACAAATACTCTCTAAAATTATTTATAAGAGAATCAAAGACTCGAAATTTCCTCATCTGATCATATTAGAACTCTCCTCAAATAAAAAAAAAACAACTAGAAATAAAATTAACTGACAACAGAACAAATATTTAGGAATACCTGACATAAGAATAATTTTGAGTTTAAAAAGTTATTAATTGAATAACTAGTGTATACAAACTATTACCTATAGTAAGTTGGTATGAAAGTATACAGATACATAATAAGTTCAAAAACACTTACAAGGTAATTTAACAACTTGCACATTTGAAGCATTGTGGTCAAACCAATAGAGTAATATCTTAAAGGTTATAAGGGATCTATATTAGCAAATAAGAAGAAAATGTTTTCATGGTAGGAAACACAAGAAATGACAGGCTATAGATGATATTTTGAAGTTTTGAAAACAGGTCTGGAGGGCCATAGTCAAGAAGCAGGAAAGAATGAACCATGGTCCTGTAGAATGATTTTTTATATAAACAGTGAAACAGAGGAGCTGCAATAGAATAGAGAAAAAAAATCTCTGTCCTTCAGAAACCCACAGTTCAATTGTGGGATGCATAACTAAAAAACAAGATAGCTTTAAGAATAGCTAACTTTACAAAAAGGAAAATGACACCTAAAGTAAATGAAATATGTACAGTTTTCATCTTTGAACTACGATGGCAGTCATAGGATTTAATTTCCCAATACTGGGGAAAAGTCACTCTGCTATTTCCATTCTCCTACCTCACTCATCAAAGGGAAAGCAGTTAGAGAGTGATCCACTTTATCAGTGTTTCCAAGAGGAGACTGGGGGAGTCTCTTTCTACTGAAGAAGAGATAACCCACAGATCCTTGTTTCTGCTTTTCAATGACAGGGCATGTGTACATGCATGAGAGAGACAGAGAGAGAGGGGCAAATAGAGAAATAGAGAGAAGTACCCTCAAAAAGTTCTTAACACACCATGGTCCTCTTTCTCTGGGTGTTCAGCTCCCATGGATCCTGAGTACCAGTGCACATCTGCCTGGATTTTTTACATAGACCCAGGAATCTGAAGCCACAATAGACCACAGGACTTCTAGCCTTCCAGGGTCCAGGCATCACCATTGTTCGACAGGCCATATGAGACTGGGTAAACCAGGCCTAAGGGCATATCTCCAGCATGAGTTCTCTGGTGATGATTAAAAGTGGAATGGTGGCTGAAGGCTTTCCTGCAATCACTACGTTAACAAGGTTCCTCTCCAGGGTGAATGATGCACAATAAGCTATGAGCTGTCACTAAAGGCTTTGCACCACAGTGTTACATTTGTAGGGTTTTCCCCCAGTATAGGTTTTATAGTATGTGTTAAGGCTGGAGCTATAACTAAAGACTTTGCAACACTCACTAAATTCACAAGATTTCTCTCCAGAATGGATTTCATGGTGTATAATGAGGTGTGAGATTTATTGAAGAATTTTCCACACTTAATGCATTTATAGGGCTTTTCATCAGTGTAAATCTCTGCACATGTAACTGTATCAAAAGTTTTTTTTTTTCTCTAATATGAATTCACTCATGGTCAACAAGTTGAGACTTCTGCTGGAAGGCTTTCCTACATTCACTACATTTCTATGGTTGTTCTTCCATGTGGAGGCTGTGATGCCAAGTAAATTACATATTTGGACAAAAGGCCTTGCCATATTCATGACTCTCATAAGGCTTCTCCCTGGTGTGGATTCTCTGATGGTCAGTAAGATTTCTTTCTTTTTGAGAGGTTTTTGCTATAGGGTGCGTGCGCTCTCCAGAAAGACAGAGAGAAACAGAGAGACAGAAAGTGAGAAATCACCCCCCAGGGGGGATGGCCGCATGGCAATCCCTTTTTCTCCATCCTCCCCTTGGGATCTTGGGCACGCATGCACACATGCCCAGCATGAGTTTAAGCCATCAGGTCCAGGACTTGATTCGCAGTTGACTTCATAGGAGTCCAGCAATGCAGCCATTATGCCATCTGCTGGTCCCATGGTTAGTAAGATTTCTATTGGAACAAAACGCTATTCCACATTCACTATACTACTAAGATAAGACTTTTGCTTCAAATAAATGCCTCTCCACAATCCTTGCATTTATAAGGTCTCATCCCAATATGCACTCTGTGGTGGTCAATTAATTGGGAATCTTGGGACCAACAGTAGCGTAATGGCTATGTCGCTGGACTCCCATGTAGTCGACCGCGGTTAGCGTCTCGAACCCGGTGACTTAAAACTCACGCTGGGCGCATGTGCGTGCGTGCCCAAGATCCCAAGAGGAGAATGGAGGAAAAGAGATTACGGTGTGGCCATCCCCCCTGGGGGGTGATTTCTCGCTTTCTATCTCTCTGTCTCTCTCTGTCTGGTGAGCGCACGCGTCCTATAGCAAAAACCTCTCAAAAAATAAATAAATAAATTGGGAATCTGAGTGAATGCTTTTGCACATTCACCACATTTATAAGGTTTCCCCATTATGGAGCCTCTCGTGTTGAATGATTTGGGAGTTGTGCAGATAGGTGTTTCTAAACTTGTTGTATAGGGCTTTAACCCTGTGTGGGTTAAAATACTCAATACTCAAAAGGCTTCTCTCTTGGGACCAGCAGTTAGCGTAACGGCTATGTCACTGGACTCCCATGTAGTTGACCATAGTTTGAGTCCTGGACCCGGTGGCTTAAACTCACACCGGGCGTGTGTGTGTGCATGCCCAAGATCCCAAGAGGGGAATGGAGGAGAAGGGATTGTGGCGTGGTCATCCCCCTGGGGGGTGATTTCTCCCTTTCTGTCTCTCTCTTTCTTTCTGGTGAGCGCACGTGCCCTATAGAAAAAACCTTTCAAAAAAAAAATAATAAGGCTTCTCTCTTCTGTGGATTATCTGGTGAACAATGAGGTGGGAACTCCAGTTTAAAACTGACAGTTGAGGGTAACAGGTGTCATTACGGCACTGGACTCCTACATGGCCCACTGTGGTTCAAGTCCCAAATATGGTGGCTTGAAACTCATGCTGGGTGTATGTGTGTGCATGCTCAAAATCTCGAGGAGAGGGACTGTGGTGTGGCCACCCCACTGCAGCTGATATTTCACTTTCTCTCTCTTTCTGTCTCTCTGGTGAGCACATGTACCCTATGGCAAAAACCTAACAAGAAAACAAAAAAAATTTGCCACATTCACCAAAATCATGGAATTTCCATCCCTTCAGGACACCTTGATCAATCCTTTATCAGGAATGGAGGACAGGTTTAGATGCTTTTCTGCCTACTAAGTTCCTTACATCTATCTGTAGTGGATTTTTTCTAAAACATGTTGGCTATTTCCAAGAAATCACTTTCTGGCCTGCTTGAATTTTCATCCAAAGTTTTTCTATCTAGCTCCTCTAAAGTATCTTCACAGGTATTGCTGCCTCTGGTCCCCAGGATCCTGCCAACAAAGCTTTATAGTATTATATATTCCAAAATGAATGAACCAGTGCAGTGGGAGGATGGTGCTCAGGAACAGGTAAACACAGGGGAGCTCTCCAGCTGGGCCTGGCTCAGTGCATGGCTTAGGCACACAGCCCTTGCCAGCTGCAGTAACTCTTCTTCCTCTGACAGTCCCCAACTTGCTTGGAGCTCAGCTCTCACCACAGCTGGAGGACACAGCCTTTCCCTCCTGTGGGCCTCTTCAGGCTCTGAATGCCCGTGCTCCTGACTTACTTGTGCTGAGCCGGTACACACTGCACTTGAACACACCAGGTCCTCCCCACTACGGGTGCTCTCTAGGCATTTCTAGCAGCTGTCGAGACCAGCTCCCACAGCAGCTCCAACTAAAGGGCCTGCCTCCTGTGTGAAGCCTCTAGGCTCTGGAGATTTTCACTACTATGATGTGCTGAGCCTGTTACACACCACATATCTACCACACTTGACCCCTGGGGATCCCTCTAGCCTGTAAGGCTTCTGTTAGTGACTCCTGCAGAGCCCAGTACACACTGCAGCTGTACTACATAGATCCCTGTCTTTTGTGAGAGCCTCCCAGCTCCTTCTCCTACAGTCTATCTCTTGCCTTGGAACTGGTTAACACTACAACTGAAGTTCATGACCCTCTAACCTGCACTTCCTCCAAAATCTGCATGCTTTTGCTACTCACAGGGGCTGGGTTGGATAGACACGACAGTTCCATTGCATGAACTCCTCTTTGGCCTTTGCATCCAAGCACTGTCAGCTAGGGCCAAGAGCCCATCTTATCCAATAGCCTCATTACAAGGGCCTCTACCTTCTATGGGAGCCCGTCAAGATTTACAGGCATTCACTACTAACACATGCTGAGCTCTCTAGTCCAGCTCTAGCACATGGGCCCCTTCCTCCAAGACCTCAAAGCTCTATAAGTTTTTTAGTTTTTTGGAGAGGTTTTTGCTATAGGGCACGTGTGCTCGCCAGACAGACAAACAGAAACAGAGAGACAGAAAGCAAGAAATCACTCCCCAGGGGGAATGGCATGCTCCAAAATCTTCTGTTTCACTCTCCTCTTGGGACCTTGGGCAGGCATGGACATGCGCCCGGAGTGAGTTTAAGCCACTGGGTCCAGGACTTGAACCATGGTTGACTACATGGGAGTCCAGCAACATCAAGTCAAACAGTTCCATATTTATTTATTTTGTAACAAATACTGGGGTCTTGCTTCTTTTCTACGACTGAGTAGAATTCCACAGTTTATGTACGCTGCCCCCCATTTTTTTTTTTTGGAGAGGTTTTTGCTATAGGGAGCATTCGCTGCCAGAAAGACAGAGAGAGACAGAGAGACAGAAAGTGAGAAATAACCCCCAACGGGGATGGCCATGCTGTAATCCCTTCTCCTCCATTCTCCTCTCAGGATCTTGGGCACACATGCACACGTGCCTGGCGTGAATTTAAGCCTCCAGATCCGTGACTCGAACCGCTGTCGACTACATGGGAGTCCAGAGACACTGCCATTATGCCAACTACTGGTCCCACGCCACACCTTTTAAACGCATTCATCTGGCTTTTAACATTTGTGTTGATTCCATGTTTTAGCAATTCCGAATAATATTGCAATAAACATGAATGTACAAATGTTTTACTAAGTTTATTTCCATCCTTTGGGTAGATACCCAGAAGTGGAATTGCTGAACCATATGGGAGTTCTAATTGTAGGTTTTTTGAGGAACCTCTATATTATGCTTCACAGTGGTTGTGATAATTTATAATCACTCCAATGGTGTAGGAACAGTCTCTTTTCATCACAGCCTCACCAACATTTTTCATTCTTTATTGTTTAAAACAGACATTCTAACTAGTGTTAGCTCATATCTCATTGCAGTTTTTAAGTGCATCTCTCTTATGATAAGGTATGTTGAACATTTTTTTACAGGCTTTTTGGCCATTCATAATTGTTTCTTGGAGTGTGATCTGTTCAGCTCATTTCCCAATTTTTTTTTTTTTTGGTATAGGGTGCATGCACTCGCCAGAGAGACAGAGAGACAGAAAGCGAGAAATCACCCCCCAGGGGGGATGGTCACGCCGCAATCCCTTCTCCTCCATTCTCCTCTCGGGATCTTGGGCACGCACGCACACGCACCCAGCGTGAGTTTAAGCCACCGAGTCCGGGACTTGAACTGCGTTCGACGACATGGGAGTCTAGTGACATAGCCATTACCCTAACTGCTGGTCCCTCATTTGCCCAGTTTTTTTTTTTTTTTTTGGAGAGATTTAGAAAGCGAGAAATCACCCCCCAGGGGGGATGGTCACGCCGCAATCCCTTCTCCTCCATTCTCCTCTCGGGATCTTGGGCACGCACGCACACGCGCCCGGCGTGAGTTTTAAGCCACCGGGTCCGGGACACGAACCGCGGTCGACTACGTGGGAGTCCAGCGACATAGCCATTACGCTAACTGCTGGTTCTCTTTTGCCCAGTTTTTTAATAATTGGGTTATTAATTTTTTTCCAGGTCAGGTGCTTGAGTTCCCTATATATTCTGGTTATCAGTCTCTTATCTGAGGCAGTTTGCAAATATATTCTCCCATTCCAAAGGTTGTCAACTCATTCTAATTATTTCTTTTGCTGTAAAGATGCTTTTTTAACCAAATTAAATTCCACTTCTCTGCTTTTGTGATTGTTGCCTGTGCTTGGGGATCTAATTTAAAATGGTTTTGCCTACTCTGATGTCTCCAAAAGTTTCCCCTGTGTTTTCCACCAGCAGTTTTATAAGTTTTATGTTTAGATCTTTGATCCATTTTGGGTTGATTTTTAATAATGATGATAGATAGGGGCTCAGTTTCAATTTTCCGTGGGAGGGTATTCAGCTATTGAGCACCATTTGCTGAAGAGATTTTTCACCCATTGTCATGGGCACTTGCTTAAATATAAGTTGGTTATTTATTTCAGGGCTTAATTCTGAGTTCTCAATTCTTTCCTAATATGGTTTTCATGTATTTTTTTGTGTGAGAATACTGCACTTTTTTGGTTATTACAACTTTGTAATATGTCTTGGAGTCATGGACTGAGATGCCTTATACTTCATTCTTTTGGGCTGTATTTCTTTGGTGATATGGGGCCTTTTATGATTTCAGACAAATTTTATGTTTTTTTTTTTTAATTTTTTCTAATTTTGTGAAGAATTATCTCTAGAAATTTGCTTGGGATTGTATTAAGTTTATAAATTAATTTGGGTAGAATTGAAATTTTAATTATATTAATTCTTCCAGTCCAGGTACATGAAATGTCTTTCCAGGTTTTTGTATCATTTTCAATTTTTTAAAAGTTTTTTATACTTTTTCTTGTAAAGGTATTTGATTTTTTAAGTAGATTTCTTACATTTTATGTAGCTGTTTAAATGCATTGCTTTTTTCAATTCTACCTATATCTGTTCATTATTGGTGTATAAATATTCTATAGATTTTCTATGTTGATTTTGCATACTATTCATTTATTCTATTAATTTATTACTTCAAAGAGTTTTTTTGTGGATTCTTTTGAATCTTCAATGTTTATAGTCATGTAATATGCAAATAGAGATAATTTCAGTCTTTCTTTTTCCTATTTGAATGTCTTTATTTTTGTCTCTTTTTTGATTTTACTGGCTAGGACTTTCAGTAATATGCTGAAAGGAATTGAGAAAGTGTGTAGCCTTTTTGTTTCAGTTTTTATAGACAAGCCATTATCTTTTGCCCATTCTGTATGATGTTAGCTATGGGTTTTTTAATATATGGTTTTTGTTGTGTTGAGAAATATTTCTACTGTACCAATTTTTCTGAGAGTTATAATCATCAAGGGATGCCATATTTTATCAAGTGTTTTCCTAAATATGATCATATTTATTTGTATTATTCCTCCTGTTAATATGAAATATTATATTATGGTTGTGTATATGTTGATCCACCCTTGCATCTCTGGAATAATGCTCACTTGGTCATGATGTATAATTTTTTTCTTATAGGCAGCATATGGAGGGCTCCAGTTTTATTTCTTTCTTTATTCATTTATTTATTTATTCTTTGAGACAGTCTGTGTATTTTAATTTGAAAATTTAGTATGTTAACATTCAATGTTATTATCAATAATTGTGGACTTACCCCTGCCTTTTTTTTTTGGAGACATTTTTTGCTATAGGGCACGTGCACTCGCCAGAGAGAAAGAGAGAGAGAGAGACAGAAAGTGAGAAACCACCCCCCAGTGGGGTGGCTATGCCTCAATCCCTTTTCCTCCATTCTCCTCTCGGGATCTTGGGCATGTACGCACATGCGCCCAGTGTGAGTTTAAGGCACTGGTTCGAGGATTTGAACTACAGTGAACTACATGGAAGTTCAGTGACATAGCCATAACGCTGACTGCTGGTCCTTATGCCTGCATTTTTGTTAGCTAGCCTCTTTGTTATTTTTATTCTTTTTCTGTTTGTCCATGTTTAATTTTCCTGATCTAGAACTCCTTTCATTATTTCTTAAAGTGCTGATCTAGTGTTGTCTTTAAATTTTATTACTCTAGTTATTTTTTTATTTGTTCTTCTCATTTGAAGAATAATCTTACCAGGTATAGCATTCTATATTGAAATTGTCTTTCTTTTAGCAATTTGAATATGTCTCCCCAGTCTTTCCTCAAAGACATTAAAATAGAACTACCGTATGATCCAGCAATTCCACTCCTGGGTATCTACCCAAAGGACAGGAGACCACTCAGTCGGAAAGGCTCTTGCACAACTATTTTCATTGCAGCATTATTAACTATTGCTAAGACATGAAACCAACCCAAATGCTGTCAAGCAAATGAATGGATTGAAGAATTATGGCACATATATTCCATAAAATACTATTCAGCCATAAAAAACAACAAGGCCCTGGAATTTGATAGAAAGTGGACAAATATGGGAGATTTGTTGCTGAGTGAAGGAAGTCAGGCTATGAAAAAGAAACATTGTATATCTCCACTTAGCACATACCAACTGTCCACACTCTGTGGTAGAGACAGAAAGACTGGAGAACATAAAAGAATTAAAAAGTGAAATGGTCACTAAAGGCAAAGTGGAAAGAAAGCGTGGGAGGGAAAGAAAAAAGGAAAGAGCATAGGGAAGGAAATTTGGGGGGAAAATGGAGAAGTAAGACACTTGTAGGACATAAATTTTTTTATCTGTTGACCAGGATGTGTATAATAATCTCAATTGGGCTTGACTGAGATGTCTATCATGCTTGGTAAAGTCTCTTAACAATCTAAATGATGTATAGCGATTTAATGCATGAATAACAATTTTAAAAATTAATTATAATTAATTAATTATTTAATTAGAAATCTAATCTAGAAAGGATCCTGGAAAAGAAACAAACACATGGAGGGAGACAAAAAACAACTATATACTTCTGAATGACTTAATAACAACTGAAGTAACTAAGACTATAATTAAAAAATTTAGTCATTAATTGAAATAATTGAACTGAAAAATATTATAATAAACACACAGGTTTATTATAACCTAGGGGACACAGCAAAGAGCAGTCATTTGAGGGAAGATCATAGTGAGAAGTGTCCAGAAGAAAAAAAACAGAAAGGTGACAATAGACAAAGGAATGACATATCTCAGGGAACTGAAAAAGCAACAACAAAAAAACTAAAAAAATACCAGGATAAAAGAAATAATAAAGATTGAAGGACAAATAAATGAAATAGAGAATAAGAGAACTATGCAGAAAATAACTAAACCTAAACAATTTCTGTGATAAAATAAACAAAATTGACACACCATTAGCTAGATTAAATAAAAAATAAAAAAGAAAACATCCAGATAAATCAAATGTGCAATGAATCAGAAAATATTACAGCAGATATAATCGAAATACAAAAGATCATGAGAAAAGGGACCAGCAGTTAGCATAATGGTTATGTTGCTGGACTCCCGTGTAGTCGACAGCAGTTCGCATCCCGGACCTGGTGGCTTAAACTCATGCCGGGCACATGTGCGTGCGTGCCCAAGATCCCGAGAGGAGA
>NW_006202960.1:442291-443693 GCF_000334495.1 Tupaia belangeri chinensis
TTTTTCAAAAGGGAATGCCATGCATGTCAGTCAATACAGAGACATTAATCTCCCCACTTCATTGTTCAATATCTTTTCATTGTTTTTTCCAATCATTATTATTAAAATTCCAATTATTTTTCTAAACAGTCAATCACTATTTCTCATTTTGCTTGTAAAAACACATTACCTATTATGAAATACTTCTCAGACCAGTCCAGTTGAGAATACATGTCATCAACGTCCTGCCTCTCTATTTATTCTCTTGCTATCTTTCTCCATCCTTTTCTCTTCAACCCCCAATTCCACACTGTTTTATGCTCATTACGTACTTTCACTGCTTTTATGTCCTCCAAGATTTCGCTCTCTACCATAGAGTGCAGATAGTCGGTATATATTAAGTGGATACATACAATATCTTTCATAGCCTGGTTTACGTCACTCTGCAATAGATACTACATATCTGACCACTTTCTATCAAATGCCAGAGTCTTCTAATTTTTTATGGCTGGGTAATATTTCATAGAGTATACATGCCACACTTTTCCAATCCACTCATCAGTTTGTGGACATTTAGGTTGGTTCCATGTATTGGCAATTGTGAATAATGCTGCAATAAACATTGATGTGCAAGCACTTTTCTGACTGAGCGTTCTCCTGTCCTTTGGGCAGATACCCAGAAGTGGGATTGTAGGATCAAATGGTAGTTCTATTTGTAGATCTTTGAGGAACCTCCATATTGTTCTCCACAGTGGTTGAACTAGTTTACATTCCCACCAAGAGTGTAGGAGGGTTCCCTTTTCACCACATCCCACCAACACTTATCACTTTTTGTATTTTTAACCTTTGCCATTCTGACAGGGGTTAGATGGTATCTCATTGTGGTTTTTATCTGCATCCCCCTTATGATGAGGGATGTTGAGCATTTCCTCATATGGTTTTTGGCTGTTCCTATGACTTCCTTAGAGATATTTTTGTTTAGCTCATTTTCCCATCTTTTAATTGGGTTAATCATTTTGTTTTGTATAAGGCACTTGAGTTCCCTGTGAATTCTGGTTATCAGTCCCTTGTCTGAGGCATATTTAACAAAAATATTTTCCCATTCTGAGGTTTGTCAATTCACACTTTTAACTGTGTCCTTTGCTGTGCAGAAACTTCTTAGTCTGATATAGTTCCAAATGTCTATTTTAGGGATTATTGCCTTTGCTTTGGGAGTCTTATTTAAGAAATCTTTGCCTACTTCAGTGTCTCCCAGAGTTTCCCCATCATTTTCCGCCAGTAGTTTTATTGTCTGAGGTCTTAGGTTCAGATCTTTGATTCATTTTGAGTTGATTGTTGTTAATGGTGAAAGATGGAGGTTCAGTTTCATCTTTCTGCAGGTGGATACCCAGTTTTTCCAGCACCATTTACTAAAGAGGTTTTC
>NW_006202960.1:443761-464625 GCF_000334495.1 Tupaia belangeri chinensis
TCATAGTTTGATTTATAAAGGTCTTTGACTTCCTTAGTTGGATTTATCCCTAGGTATTTTATACATCTTGTGGCTACAGTGACAGGATTCCTTTCTTCAACTCTACTTTGTTCAACTTCTTGTTCATATATAGAAATGCTATAGATTTTTGGATATTGATTCTGTATCCTGCCACTTTACTGTATTCACTTATTACTTCAAGAAGTTTGTTCTTGGAGACCTTTGGGTTTTCTAAGTATACCATCATGTCATCTGAGAATAAAGATATTTTTCAACTCTTCTTTGCCTATTTGAATGTCTTTAATATTGTTCTCTTCTCTGATTGCATTAGCTAAAACTTTCAGTACTATATTAAAGAGCAGTGGAGAAAGTGGGCAGCCTTGCCTAGTACCAATTTTTAGCGGAAAAGCTGAAAGATTTTCCATTCAGTATAATGTTAGCTGTAGGTTTTTCAAAGATGGCTGTTATTGTGTTAAGTAATGACCCTTCTATACCAATCTTATTGAGGGTCTTAATCATAAAAGAATGTTGTATTTCATTAAACGCTTTCTCCGCATCAATTTAAATGATCAGATGGTTTTTATCTTTCTTTCTGTTAATGTGGTGTATTACATTTATAGTCTTGTGTATGTTGAACCACCCTTGCATCCCTGGAATAAAGCCTACCTGGTTTGATGAATAATCTTTGTTATATGTTGTTGGATATGATTTGTGAGTATCTCGTTGAGAATTTTTGCATCTATATTCATCAATGTAGTTTTCCTTTTTCTGTCATGTCCTTATCTGTTTTGAGGATGAGGGTGATGGAGGCTTCATAAAATGAATTTAGAAGGTTTCCTTCCTTTTGAATCTTTAGAAAAAATTTTAGTAGGATAATGGCTAACTCTTCCATAAAAGTTTTGTAGAATTCAGAAGTGAAGCCATCTGGACCTGGACTTTTCTTTGTCAGAAGGTTATTTATTACTGATTCAATCTCCTTGCTTGTTATCGGTCTATTCTTGTTCTCTATGTCCTCCTGATTCAATCTTGGTAGATTATATGTATCCAGGAATTTGTCCATTTCCTCCAAGTTATCTTGTTTGTTGGCATATAGTCGCTCATAGTATCCTCTAATGATATTTTGTATTTCTACTACATCTGTTGTAATATTACCTGTTTCATCACATATTTGATTAATTTTGTTTCTTTCTTTCTTCTTCTTGATTAGTCTACCCAATGGTGTGTCAATCTTGTTAATCTTTTCAAAGAACCAACTTTTGCTTTCATTTATTTTCTGTATGGTTCCTTTATTTTCTATTTCATTTATTTCTGCTCTAATGTTTATTATTTCTTTTTGCCTGGCATTTTTGTGGTTTGTTTGTTGTTGTTTTTCCAATTTCCTGAGGCATGATGATAAGCTATCTATTTGCCATGTTTCCATTCTTTTCTTATGCACACTATTTTCTATGAATTTCCTTCTTATGACTGCTTTTGCCATGTCCCATATATTATGGACACTTTTGTACTCATTATAATTCATTTCCTTAAATTTTTTGATTTCAGACTTAATTTCTTCAGTAATGAAGAAGTCCTTCAGAAGTAAGTTGTTCTGTTTCCATGTGTTTGTGTATTTTGGGGGTTCTTTCTTGAAATGAATCTTGAGTTTGATTCCATAAGGATTAGAGAAGATGCTGGATACAGTTTCTATGCCTTTGAATTTGTAAAGGCTTGATTTGTGTCCTAACATATGATCAATCTTTGAAAAAATTCCATGTCAGGGTGAGAAAAATGTGTATATTGTGGATGTAGGGGGCAAAGTTCTATAGGTATCTGTCAAGCTCATTTGATTTATAGTATCATTTTGGTCCTGTATCTCTCTTTTTATTTTCTGCCTAGAAGATCTGCCTAAAGTAGATAATGTGGTGTTGAGATCTCCAACAATTATAGTATTTCTCCTTATTTCTCCTTTTAGCTCCAGCCGTCTTTCCTTCACATATTTTGGTGCACCTGACTTTGGTGTATTGATATTTATAAGAGTTATGTCTTCTTGCTGAATTATCCCATTTACTATTATATAATGCCCTTTGTCTCTTTTTTCAGTCTTTGTCTTGAACTCTATTTTGTCTGAGATCACTATTGCTGTTCCAGCCCTTTTTGATTTCCATTTGCATGGAATATCTTTTTCCAGCCCTTTACTTTTAGTCTATGTATGTCTTTATCCATAATGTGAGTTTCTTGTAGGCAACAGATAGATGGTTTCTGTTTTTTTTTTTTTAATCCATTCGGCCAGTCTATGTCTCTTAATTGGAGAATTTAATCCATTGACATTCAATGTAATTATCGATATATCCATACCTGATCCTATCATTAAGCGAGCCATTTTCTTGGTTGCTTTTAGTTCTCAGATAACTCTCTGTATGCCTTTTTAGTTTTCCTGGTATAGTACTCCCTTCAAAACCTTTTGAAGAGCTGGTCTGGAGTTGGTAAATTCCTTTAAATTTTGTTTATCTGAGAATGTTTTTATCTTTTTTATCCACTTGAAAGATAATCTTGCCGGGTATAGTATTCTTGGTTGAAATTGCTTTTCACTCAATACTTTGACTATGCTTCCCCATTCTTTCCTTGCCTGCACTGTTTCTGCCAAGAGATCCGATGTTAGCTCAATGGGGTGACCTTTGTAAGTAACTTGACATTTCCCTCTTGCCAACTTTAATATCTTTTCTTTGTTGTTCTTGCCAGTCTGGCTATGATGTGTCTTGGAGAGGATCTTCTTGGGTTGATTTTACTTGGGGTCCTATGTATTTCTTGGGTCTGGATATTTGAATGCCTTTCTAAGTTTGGAAAGTTTTCTTCCAGGATTTTATGGAATAAATTTTCTAGGCCCTTATTATTTTCTTCTTCTTGTGGATACCAATTATCCTTATGTTGGGATGCTTGATGGTATTCAGTATTCCTCGTATATTATCTTCAGTTTTTATGGTTGTTTTCTCAATCTTCTTGATGCTTTTTTTAGGTCAGATGTTTTGTCTTCTACATTAGAGATTCAGTCTTCTGCCTCATCTAACCTAGTTTTAATACTTTCAAGGGAGGTTTCGGTTTCCTGTATCACATTCTTCAACCCCAGAATTTCCAACTGATTCTTGCTTAAGGTATCCATTTCTTCTTTCAAGTCATAGAAAGACTTCCTCATCTCCTGGAGCTCTTGTCTCTTTTCTCTTCCTTCTCAGTGAGTTTGGTCACTACACATATTCTGAATTCCTTATCAGACATGTCCATGACATCCATTGTATTGACTGTAGGTGATGTAGGCTTGATAATTACCCTTGGGGGAGAGGACTTTTATTGGTTGCTCATACTTCTTGAGCCTCTGTGATTGTTCCTAGTCATCAGGTAATCTATATGTTGCTTCCTAACTTATTTAAGGTATCTCTGAGTGTTAAAAGTTGTACAGGATTAGAAAATTGATGATTTCTCTTATGGTTGGTCTACCTGTTTCTCACAATTACCATTAACTGTTGCCACTAGTCTTGGATGGCCCAAAGTCCTCCCTATTTCTAAGGAGTGGTGAGTCTCCAACTCTCCTAATAAACAACACCTCAAGAGCAAAGAAAAAACAAAATAAAACAAAAGAAATCTATTCAAATCACTGATTTTCAGAGTCCAAAGGCAAATGGGTAAGGGCCAGAGGATGAATGACAGGTCCTGGGCATATGGGCCTGCAGGCACACTCCACCTGATGTCTGGAACTGCTGGCTGGCTCGATCCGGTTTGCAGGTGGGGTGGGGTGGGGTGTGAGTTCATCTTAAAGTCTGAGCAACCAACCAGAAATCAAAGGGGAGTAGGAGTGGGGATGCATGAGGGTCTGGGGTGTTCGGGCCTGCAGCCTCAGGCCACCTGGTGTCCAGAGCTGCTGGCTCCTGGATCAAGTTTGCGGGTGTGGTGGAGTGGGGTACGAGTTCATCTTAAAGTCCCAGCATCCAACCTGATGTCCAAAGAGGAGTAGGTGTAAGGATGCACAAAGGTCCGGGGTGGTCAGGCCTGCAGCCTCTGGCCGCCAGGTGTTAAACTTGATAATCTTCAAACTATTTCTGAAGATTCCAAAAGAAGGTATGCTCACATATTGACTCTATGAAGTCTCCATCACCCTGATCCAAAAATACACAAGGAAATAACAAAAATCTAAACAAAACAAAACAAAACAAAAAGCAATAAGACAACTAGTGCTCAGTATCCCTAAGGAATACAGTTGCAAAAATTATCAGCATTATACTAGCAGTTCATATCCAACAACACATTATAAAGGTTGTCCACCATGACCAGGTAAGCTTTATTCCAGAGTTGCAAAGACTGTTCAACATATGGAAAACAATAAATGTAATAAATCATATTAAGAGAAGGAAAGATAAAAAGCATATGATCATATCAAACAATGCAGAAAAAGCATTTGTTAAAATACAATGTCCCTTCATGTTAAGCCATGCAGCAAAACTGGCATAGGAGCTATATTTCTAAACACAAGAAAAGCCATATATGACAAGCTCATAGCTAATATCATACCGAATGGGAAAAACTCAAATCTTTTCCACTAAAAACTGGAACAAGATTTTTGGGTCCCTGACCCAAAAATATACTACAGAGCTGTGGTAATCAAAACAGCATGGTACTTGGGAACTAGCCGTCAGCATAATGGCTATGTCGCTGGACTCCCATGTAGCTGACCATGGCTTGCGTCCCGGATCTGGTGGCTTAAAACTCATGCCGGGCACGTGTGCGTGCATGCCCAAGGTCCTGAGAGGAGAATGGAGGAGAAGGGATTGTGGTATGACCATCCCCCCTGGGGGGTGATTTTTTGTTTTCTGTCTCTATGTCTCTCTCTGTCTGTCTGGTGAGCGCACACGCCCTATAGCAAAAACCTCTAAACCCCCCCCCAAAAAACAAAACAAAACAAAACAAAACAAACAAACAAACAAAAAAAACAGCATGGTACTGGCACAGAAACAGACACATGGACCAGTGGAACAGAATTGAGTCCCAGAAATAAATTTCCAAACATACAATCAACTGATTTTTGACAAGGGATACCAGTCAATCCAGTGGGAAACGGAAAACCTCTTTAGCAAATGGTGCTGGAAAAACTGGATTTCCACTTGCAGAAAGATGAATCTGAGCCCCTACCTCTCACCTTTGACAAAAATCAAGTCAAGGGGGATCAAGGACCTAAATCTAAGACCTCAAACTATAAAATTGCTCCTGGAACACACTGGGGAAACTCTGGAAGACATAGGGGTAGGCAAAGATTTCTTAAATAAGACCTCCAAAGCACAGTCGATAATCCCCAAAATAGACAAGTGGGATTACAGAATACATAAGGAACTAAAGAAGCTGTTTGGAAAAAAGGTGATCAACCTTACTAAAAGATGGGAGAAAGAGTTGAAAAAAACACTCTCTAAAGATATATATGAATAGCCAAAAGGCATATGAAAAAATGTTCAACATCCTTCATCATAAGGGAAATGCAGATCAAGTCAACAATGAGGTACTACAGAATCCCACTCAGAATATCCAAGATTAAAAAAAAAAAATGATAAGTGTTGGCGGGGGTGTGGTGAAAGGGGAACTCTTTTACACTGCTTGTGGGAATGTAAATTGGTCCAGCCACTGTGGAGAACAATTTGGAGATTCCTCAAAAATGTACAAATAGATCTACCATATGATCCAGCAATCCCACTCCTCGGTATCTACCCAAAAGACAGAAGAATCCTTCATTGGAAAAGTGCTTGCACATCAATGCTTATTGCAGCACTATTCATGATTGCTAAGACATGGAATCAACCCAAATGCCCCCGTATGGATGAATGGCTTGAAAAATTGTGGCACTCTATGGAATACTATTCAGTCATAAAAACCAACAAAACCCTGGCTTTTGACAGAAAGTGGAAGAATATGGAAGATTTACTACTGAGTGAAGCAAGCCAGGCTATGAAGGAGAGACATTGTATGTCCCCACCTAATACATACCGAGTGTCTGCACTCTATGACCAAAACTGACTGACTAAAAGATATACAAACACAAGAGATGGGTGTGAATGCCAGATGTGGTGTGTGTGGAGGACTGGGGCCTAGGGAAGGACATTTGGAGGAGGGATACAGAGACAGAGCATTTACGGGATGGAAAGGTGTGGTGTAATCTGTTGAAGATATTTTTATCAATGGGACTGGATAGAATTGTTCACATATTGAAATGTTCATTTCATAAGCTAAATGATGTCATTGAATGTATATAAATATAAATAAATTCATAAAAAAGAAAGTTCATTTAAGAACTAAAATAAATATATAGATTCTGTTTCAATAAAACTCTTTTTTCTGTCCACAGATCTCTATTATCTCCTTAGCCTTCTGTTCTCCATTCTTACAGTTTTGTTGTCCCTCTGCTCTTGACTCTGTCATTGGGGTTCTGAAGATGATTCAGAGTGTTCTCCTTCAAGGCCTCCAGCTGTGTTTTCATTTGGATTAGCATACTGTCCATAGCCCAAGATCTGCTCCTACTCCACAGGTATGCTCTCCTGTGCTCTTGAGTAACAGACCCAATGTCCTCCTGCATCTTGGGATGACTAGAAGCAGAACTACTTGAAATCTTCCTGAGGCTCCAGAACCTCCCCTTTCTCCAGTTCTCCAAGTCCACCATGTACATGGACCACATTTTTCCTACTATATTAGACCTCATTATGGATGTGAACAGAGAAGCAAGACAAAAATGGAATCCTGGCTATCAATCCTATGTATTATGATTTTTTAAAGAAGTAGTGAGACCATGTTATGCTCTCATTTGTAATTTATTGTGGTGAATATTTTCCTTAACAAAGATATATATGTTATTTTGGGGTATTATAGATTGGTAAGGGTAAGTCATGTAATTTTATTTATGCTTTTAACACCTGACAGTGTGTACACCTTTCACTTTTGTATTATTACTCATCTGTTGTATCTTCACATCTCTATTTGAGAGTTTGCAGTGAGGGGTAAAACTGAGTTTTAAAATTAGAATATTGTTAAATAAATTAATACAGTTTTCATGACTGTATTAATTAGAATATTACTAAATCAATTAATACAGGTTTTACTTCATGAAATAAATATCTGATAGGAGAAATTAAAAAAAAAAAAACCTGGAACAAGACACACTCTCCAACTCTGGAAGTGAAGATACTGGGCAGTTTTGCCCACTCCTTTTCAACAAAATGCTGAAAATCCTAGCCAATGAAATCAGAAAAGAGAGGAAAATGCAGGATATTCAAATAGAAAAAAAAAAAGAAGTACTTTTTTTTTTATTGGGACATGATATTATATACAAAGAAAATCCTAAAGAATCCCACAAAGAAATTCCTTTAAGTGATAAATAAATATGGTAAAATAGCAGGATACAAAATCAGTATACAACATCTATACCATTTTTATACACTAATAATGAACAAACTGAGATAGAATTGAAGAGTGCAACCTCTTATACAATAGCCACAAAAACAATAACATATTTAGGAATTAAACTAATCAAAGAAGACCTCTCAAGGCAAAATATAAAACTTAAAAAAGTCAAAAGACATTACCAAAATTAACCTATAATTTAAATGCAATTCTGATCAAACTATCAGAGATATTCCTCACAGATATAGAAATAAACAATCATAATATTTTGTCAGGAATTATAAAATATCCCATATCACTAAAACAATATCATGCAATTAAAAAAAATCAAAGGTATCACACTCCCTGACCCAAAATATACTACAAAGCTATGATAATCAAAATAGCATAGTGTGCACACAAAAGGAGGCAAGTAGATAAATGGAACAAAATTGAAAACTCCAAAATAATTCACCAAAATACAGCTGACTGATTTTTGACAAAGGGCACAAGACAACCCAGTGTAGAAAGGAAAATGGCTTGAGCAAATAGTGCTGAAAGAACTGGATATTCACCTGCAGAAAAATAAAACTGGACCCCTATCTGTCACTATTAATAAAATCAACCAAAATGGATCAAGGATCTAACAAAAAATATACAACTATAAAACTGCTAGTGAAAAATTAATAAAGACAACAGAGTAGAAAAAGACTTCTTAAAGAAGACCCCCAAAACACAAACAAGAGTTCCAAAAATAGACAAGTGGAGCTATATTAGGAAAAAAAATAACCTTCCACAGAGTAAAAGAAAGAATAATTTAAATGAGGAGATAACCCTCAATAATGTCAGAAAATAATATATTGTATACTATGCCTCAATAAGGAACCGATAAATAGAATATACAGAGAATTCCAGCAGTTTATCTGCAAAAAGTAATACAATTAAAATTTGGACAAATAGAGACCAGCAGTTGGCACAATGGCTATGTCGCTGGGCTCCCATGTAGCTGAACATGGTTTGAGTCCCTGACCTGGTGGCTTAAACTCAGGCCAGGCACGTGTGTGTGCGTGCCCAAGATCCCTAGAGGAGAATGGAGGACAATGGATTATGGCGTGGACATCCCCACTGGGGTATGATTTCTCACTTTCTGTCTCTCTGTCTCTCTTTGTCTTTGGCACGTGCACATGCCCTATAGCAAAAACTTCTCCAGAAAAAAATTTGGACATACAAGCTGAATAGACAACTGTGCATGGGAGACATATGGATGGCCAAGAAGAATATAACTACATGCTCAATACCTCTTATTATAAGGAAATGCAAATTCAAACCATGGTGAGATATTACTTAATTCCCATCAGAATGGCTACAATTAAAACAATTATAATAGTGATAAGTGCTGATGAGGCTGTGGTGAAAAGGAAACTCGCAGAAATGGTTGGTTGGGATCCAAGTTAGTACAACCTTTGTGGAGACTATATGGAGGTTACTTAGAAACTTGCAAATAGAACTACCATGCAATCCAGTAATTCCACTATTAGATATCAATCCAAAGCTAGGAAAACCCTCAGTTAGGAAAACACTCTCACATTCCAGTTTATTACAGAACTATTTACAATTACTACGGCATGTAATCAACCCACATGAGTGGAAAGAAAAAACTGTGGCACACATATTCTATTGATTACTACTCAGCCATAAAAATGGTGAGACCCTGACCCTGACCCTGATTTGATAAAAAATGAATTAATACAGATTTAATGCTAAGCAAAGCAAGCCAGACTATGAGACAGGTATTGTATGTCCCCAATCAATATATCTGGAATGTCTGTGCTATGTAGCAGAAACTTGAAGACCGGAATGCATAACAGTAGGGAGTGCAATTTTAGATATTAGAGACAGAATTTTGGAGGAGGTAAATAGGATGTAGGTAACAGGGTGAAAGGAGGGGATCAGGAAAAAGCAAGCAACATATTTAATAGACACATCAATAATAAGTTATCTGCTAATGATAATGCATATGTAATGGCTTTGACTTGACTAATGCGCAGTGTATTCCAACTGGGAAAAATCATGTTATGCACTGTAAAGATGTAATTAAATGTAAATTTTAAAATTATGAAAAAAGCTAGATTGTGAAAGTGAGTGTAAAATTTCAACTTAATAAACCTTTAAACAATGAAATAAATAATCTTGTCTTTATTTTGATTTTGACCAGTTTGGTCATGATGTGTGGTGGGGAGCATCTTCTTATGTTGATTCCATTTGGGGACCTTTGTGTTTCCTGGATCTGGATGTCTGAATGTTTTTCTAGGTTTGTAAAGTTTCTGTAAGTATTTCATTTCAAACGTTTTTTATTACCTTATAAGTTTCTTTACTTTCTAAGATATCTTTTATATGTATATTTGGACATTTAATGGTATTTAACATTTCCATATTTTGTCCTGATATTTTTAATCTTCTCATTATTTTTGGTGGTTTTTATCTAATCAGTAACTTTGTAGATCAGAGATTCTATGTTCTGCATGGTCTAATCAGTTATTAATACATTTGAGAAAAATAGAGAGGGACAAAACTGATGATTGAGAATTGCTGCATTTGGAAATGAAGTGAGATCTGGGTATCAGAAGGAGGAGAAAGAAGTTATTTGGGTTAAAAAGAACAGTTAAAGAAAGAATTTTTAAAAATCGCTGGAATATAATTTGGGTCAGGAAATGAAGAAAAATGATGAATTAGAGAAAGAGATAAATGGATTTAAGAAACTCTTAGAAATGACAAAAAAGAAGTTAAATAAATATGAAAATGAGATTAGTTCCCAAAGAGGTTTGAAAGCCTGTCATTTGAAATGGATATTCAAGTTAATATGTTAAAACATCTTTGAATGAGAAAGAAGAGAAAACAGATGACTAACTCCAGGAGTTCAGGAAATTATTCCATGAGCTGGAGGAGGATCTTACAGCAAAACTGGAAACAATAACTTCAAAATATGTATATTTAGATGCAAAAAATTGAGTTCTTTAGCAGAAGTTGTCATCTATGAAATCAATACAGAAGAAATGAGTAAAATTAGGGAGGAATAAATTGAAGTTAGAATAAGTAGTAAACCTCAAAAGTTATATTGAAATAAATATGGTAGAACATCTTTAATTAAAATAGTATAATGGGAGATCGAAAGAAGAACAAAACAGGGTATGGAAGAAAAAGTAAAAGAAATCAATATATTTTTATAGGCCCAACTATCAGCTCATGAAAACTTAGAGTAATTAAGACAAAGCATTTTTTTCTTCAATAAGAAGTCAGATAGAACTCAGAATTAAAGATCTGGAATATGAATTCTTCAAATAAGAGCTTCTCAAGAAGATTGTAATAACAAAGAGTTGGAAAAATACAAGCAACTCTATATAGAAGAACTACAAGTTAGGAAATCATTATCAGATAAACTGAACAAGACTAATGAGAAGTTAGCAAAAGTCAGTCCTAAACTTCTTGTGGAGAAACAGCAGAATAGATGCTCTTAAATGGTCTTAATACAAACAATCCTAGAGTCACCTCTTGTTGGAAATCTTAGTAATAGTTTAGTGCACAACAGAAATCATATTTCAAAATAAACCTCAGTAACTCCTACCTCAATCTCATGGCCTTCACATAAGAGCCTAGAGAACCACTCATTTAAGATGCAACTGTAGTTGGAATGAAGTATAACTAGATAAATAAGAGATAAATAAGAGAAGTTGCTACTGAATATGCATCTGTACCCTATAGAACTTCTCATAGATCTACTGATGAGTTAAACCAAACTCAAGGTCTCCCTTTGAGAGCATCAGACAAAAATGTACAGATCTTGAAGAGAAAGTATATGATCAGAAAGATAAGATTTTATTGACTGTACTGTTTACATAACCTTTTAACTGTTTTTTGTTAAATAAGTGACATATAAAAATCTTTATTAAGGCTTTTTTTTTATTAAAAAAAAAAGAAAAAAAAAAAAAACTTCCAGGGTTCCGAAGGCAGCACAGTGGTTAAAGCGATCGACTCCCACATGATCAACTGTGATTCAAGTTCCCTGACAGAGAACTTACACCAGGCACATGTACATTTCTACTCAAATTCCTGGAGGGAGAATGGAGCAGGGATTTTGGCATGCAATCCCCTCTCAGGGGTAATTTCTCACTTTCTGTCTCTTTGTCTCTCTCATCTCTCTGGCAAGTGCTTGTATGCTATAGCATTGATTTCTAGTTTGGGGAGTTGATTCTGCATGAACATAAGGCAGTAGCAAGAAATCTGAGATGTTTGGTCCTTCTGCACTCACTCACTTTCTCTCTCATTGCTCATGGCTCCTGAATGGACCTCAGGAAAGACACTCATATCTCTGGAGGACACATGAAACTCAGGAGTGCTAGGCAAGCCATGCATGTGTAGGAGGGGACCAGAAGTTTCACTTCCTTTAGGACACCAAGATCCTCCACAAACACAGCTGCCTCAGTAAGCCTCTGTCTTCAGGTACATAGAATTTCACTCCATGTCCTGAGTGTACTTTCAGCACAGTGATAGATTTCCATGGTAAGAAGGCAGAATAATAACAAAATTTGTGTACATTAATCATGAAATAGTTGGTAAAAAAATAAGAAATCCCATTTACAATAGGTATAAGCAAACCCAAATACACAAGAATAAATTAAACCATGGAGGCGAAAGAGCTCTATGACGAAAAGTTTAAAACCATGATGAACGAAGTCGAGGGATATACAAAATAAATAGAAAAACATCCCACACCCATGGATTGGATCAATTAATATTATGAAAATGTTCATACTACACAAAGCTATTTACAAATTCAACACAATACCTATCAAAAGATGAATGAAAATCTTCACAGAAATAGAAAAATAACATAAAATTTGTATGGAGCCACAAAAGATCTAAAATACTCGAAGTAATCCTGATTAAAGAGAATGGAGCAGGAAGTGTCACAGTCGAAACATTACTAAAATGTAATAAAGAAACAGCATGGTATTGGGGGAAAATGACACATAAACTAATGGAACAGAAGAGAGAACTCTGAACTCATTAAGTCTATACATGTATAACCAGCTGATTTTTTTTTTTTTTTGAGAGATTTTCACTCTAGGGCACGTGCGCTTGCCAGACAGACAGAGAGAGACATAGAGACAGAAAGTGAGAAATCACCCCCCAGGGGGGATGGTCACGCCGCAATCCCCTCTCCTCCATTCTCCTCTCGGGATCTTGGGCACGCACGCACACGCGCCCGGCGTGAGTTTTAAGCCACCGGGTCCGGGACACGAACCGCGGTCGACTACGTGGGAGTCCAGTGACATAGCCATTACGCTAACTGCTGGTTCCCTAACCAGCTGATTTTTGAGAAAGGTGCCTAGAGTATCTATTTGGGAAAAGACAATCTTTCAAATAAATGATGATGGGGAAACTGGATATATTTAATTGAAGAATAAGACTAGACCTTCATCTCTCATTGTATGGCAGGGCTCTCCAACTCCTGGGCCATAGACTGGTACCTATCAGTGGTGTATAAGTGACTGGGCTCCACAGTACGGGGCGAGTGTGGGCAAGTGAGCCACTCTTCATCATTCACAGACCCCCTGAACACCCATTCCTGTCAGATCAGTAGTGGCATTAAGTTCTCATAGGAGCATGAACCCAATTGTGAACCTTGCATACAAACGATGCAGGTCTCATGTTCTCATAAATATTCCTGCCACGATTCATGGAAAAAAAAAAATGTTCTCCACAGAACTGATCTATTGGACCAAAAATGTTGAGGAGCAGTGATATAATAGAACCAGTTCAAAAAAGACTAACACATAAAGCTTGCAATTATGAAGCTTCTAGGAGAAAATACTTTGGGACATTCTTATGGGGGAGAATAAAGAACACCTCACACGCACAGGCAGCAAAAGCAAAAATGTATAAATGGATCAACTGGTGGTGTGCTGGCTGGATTCCACCTGGCTAATTGCATGGTATAGTCCTTGACCTGGTGGCTTGAGAAACACAATAGGCACATGTGCTCGTGTGCCTAGAACTATGGAGGGAGGGAAAAGGAGGAAAAAGGATTGCAGTGTGACCATGCTCCCCTGGGGAGTGCTTTCTCATTTTCTATCTCCATCTTTACCTCTGGAGAGTGCATTCACCCTGTGGTAAATTTTATAAACAAATAAAACAAAACAAAAACAATTTAGATCATATTAAAATAAAAGATTCTGCACAGGAAAAAATGAACTAAACAAAGAGACAACCCACACAACAGAACAAAATATTTGCAAACTATACTACTGACAAGAGATGAATAACTAAGAACTCAAACAACTCAATAGTAAGAACAAATAACTATTTTTTAAAAAGGGTAAATAACCTTAATAAGTTGTCCGAAAAAAGACATAGAAATATCCAACAATCATAAAACAGTGATCAACATCACCAATCCATAGAAAACTGCAAATCAGAAACAGAATGAGATATCATCTCCCTCCAGTTAAACTGGCTATTATCAAAAGGCAAAAATTAATGAATATTGCTAAGGATGCAGAGAAAGGAAATCTTTACACAGTTCGTAGAATTGTAAATAAATACAGACAATAATAACAGTATACAGTTTGCACAAACACACAAACGTTAATAGAAATGTTGGGTGATCCATCAATCCTGCTACTGGACAAATATCAAAAGAAAAGGAAATCAGGAAATTAGTATGTCATGAAGATATCTGCACACCAGTGTTTCTTGCAACATGATTCATAACCATCAAGATGTGGAATTAACCTGTGTCCATCATATGAGTGCCTAGTGTTTAGACACACACACACACACACACACATACATATACATACAATGGACTACTCTTCAGTCAATAAAAAGAATGTCACTCTGTCATTTGAGATAGAATGGGTGAGACTGAAGACACAATTTTGAGTGTAACAAGACATACATAGGATGAGAAATAACACATGTTCTCCCTCCTAGGAGGAACTTGAAAATTTTCACTCAAAGAAAGGCAGAGTTGAAGAATGACTATTAGAGGCATGGAGGAGCGGTGAGGTGGAAGGATAGATGAAGTTTATTAATGTACACAAAATGACAGATAGGTAAGAGGACAAATTTCTGGTGTAAAAAAATGCAGTATAGGGGAATATAGTTAATAACAATCTACTAATATCAGAGTAATGAAAATGAGAATTTTGAATGTTCTCAACATAAAGTAATGACAAAATGTTGAATGATAGATATATAATTAGCACAATTTCATCACCACACATTGTATCCTAGTGCTGAAAAGTAACATTATATAAATATGTACAATTATTATATATCAATAAGAAAATCTAGTGTCTAAGAGAGCCAGCTCCCATATGGCCAACCCCAGTTTGAATCCCAGTACCAGTGATTTGGTAAACATGCTTGGTGCATGAGCATACATGCCAAAACTCTCAATAGGATTGGAAATAAAGTGTTTATGGCATGACCACATCTCACTCTCAGCTTTTTTTATTCTCGCTTCCCCTGGAAAGTGCACACACCCTCTGGTAATAAAAAAAAGTTAAGAAAATCATGCACAATGAAAGAAAAATTAATGAATAAATGGATGACATAAAAAATAAAACGTTTTATACTTCGGGGGACACAAGGGAGTGAAAACTTCTATAGTAAAAAAAAAAAAATGTTTGCAAATCACAACTCTCATAAGGCACCTGTAACCAGTAGAGAAAAAGAACACTTGGGACCGGCAGTTAGCGAAATGGCTATGTCGCTGGACTCCCATGTAGCTGACCGTGGTTTGAGTCCTGGACCCGGTGACTTAAACTCATGCTGGTTGGGTGTGCTTGCCTGCCCAAGATCCTGAGAGGAAAATGGAGGAGAAAGGATTGCAGCATGGCCATCCCCCCTGGGGGATGATTTCTCGCTTTCTATCTCTCTGTCTCTCTCTGTCTTTCTGGCGAGCGCATGCACCCTATAGCAAAAACCTTTCCAAAAAAAAAAAGTACACTTACAAGTTTAAAATATATATAGAATCAATTTTAAAAAGAAATAATTTGAATAGGCATTTCTCTAAAAAAAAAGATACACGTGGTCAGTAAGTAAATAAAGAGTCTTTATTCATCATTAGTCTTTAGAGTCTTAAGTAAAAGGAATAAGCTATGGAAATGTTCTGTATAACATTGTACCTAGAGCCAACAATAATGTATTTGACACTTACTTTGTCAGGGATGTAGATTTCATGTTAAGTGTTTCCATCATAATAAAATAAGTACATAAATGAAATTAGATGGGGGTTAAACTTGATCCAGAATGATAGTGTTGTTGAGAATTGTCTGATATTCTGTCTTTTTTATAAAAAAATCACAAAAAGGTAATTTTTTATAGGATTTCTTCACTTTGTGGTTCTCTGTTCTAGTCTTCCAGTCAGCTACCATGTCAGCCGGACTGCTTAGGCAATACCAGCAATTGAACCTGGGCCTCTCCAATGGCCTCAGCCTCTGAGTAGCATCATCTTAGTGTGTACCAACATGCCTCGACTGAAACCCAGTGAACTGAAATGCACTTTTTAGAAAAGAAAATTTGCCGTTAAATGAACTCAAATGATTAATACACCCCCCCAACACACATACACAATGTATATAGATACACAAACAAAGTGAAACTACATCATAATCACTAGGATGGTAATATAATAATGACAATAATAACACCCCCCAAAAATTTGGTAAAAATGTAGAGAATTTAGAGCCATCACACATTTGGGGCATGATATTTTTTAAATTGTGCAGCTACATTGGAATACAATTTGCTGGTTCTTCAATAAATTTTAGCACATAACTCAGCAATTCTACCCCTAGGAAAAGAGAAACCAGGATATATATATATATATATATATATACATGAAAACTTTTTCGTATTTGCTCATAATAACATTCATAATCATCTCCCAAAGATGTGCTAAGAGGGAACCTTCAGTGACAAAAGACACGTGATTCCATATCCCAAATGATGAGATTCCACTGATGGAAAAAGCTCAGCACAAATTCTGAGTAACAGAAACTAAATCAGAGATTGCTGGGAGGTGGAGGGAGCAGGGGTAAGGTCTGAACAAAGTCAAGCTATAAAAGGAAACAAGATTTCTTTGAGAGTGATAAAAATATTCCAGCAAATATTTGGCAACAGGTACCAAAATCTTTGTGAATGAGTTTATCTCTTGATTCAGCAAATTTTGTACCAATAATCTTAACCAGAGAAATAGGCACCACATGTTTGAAGGAACCCATTATTTATGTATTGCTTCCACTTCATATTGATGACATCTGAAATGACCAGTATAGGGTTAGCAAAGGTGGCCCATCCACATTAAATGATATTTGGTAGGTACAGAAATATTGACATGAATTTATATCTAGATTACTGAAATTATGTTCACAATATATATTTAGGTATAAAAAGCCCATTTGAAAAATGAGGTTGAGGGACTAGCAGTTGGCGTAATGGCTATGTCGCTGGACTCCCATGCAGTCGACTGCAGTTCGAGTTCCAGGCCCAGTGTCTTAAACTCACGCTGGGCACGTGTGCGTGCCCAAGCTCCTGAGAAGAGAATGGAGGAGAAGGGATTGTGGCATGGCCATCCCTGCTGGGAGGTGCTTTCTGTCTCTCTCTGTCTTACTGGTGAACGCACGTGCCCTATAGCAAAAATCTCTCAAAAAAAAGAAAGAAAGAAAGAAAAAAGGTTGACACTGCATGCATGCCCACATTGTGACCTCAGTCCAGTATTAGAAAATTCCAGGGCTTGAGAGCCACGGGAAGCTTGAGCTTATTCTGCCAAGATGCTTCTCTAATGGAAAAGAGGATTCAAAGTGTAAATATTGGCCCCTAGCCTTATGACATGAGGTAAAGAATCTCAACCTGCATCCCACACTGTTCTCATGGACAACTAGTTATTTTTTTGGCTTATTAGGTTTTTTATTACATTTATTCGCATATATTTTTACAGTGTATAATATTTTCCCCAGCATGATTACCATGAATATCAATTAAGACAAAGCTATTACTTCCACATCAGCAGCAGCAAATAGCTTTTCATTTTTTCCAATTATTATTATTAATATTCTTATTTGTTCTTCTTATTTTTTAAAACATTCAATCACTAGGTTCTCAGTTTCCACATAGAATGCCTGAGATTAGAGGTCCCTGCAGCAGACAATTACTTCTTGCCCTTGTACAGTGAAAATCATCAGTAGTTACCACCAATCGGGAAAATGAACATGTGTGAAATACATGCCACGAAATGTACCATTTCCTTTTTTGACTAATGTTAGAGAAGGAAATAAAGACAGACAAAACTAAAAATACCTACAAGGACAGAAAAACCACACACAGAGGTCTTCATACAGACACTCTATCTAAACATCTCAGGGGATGATTCTGATAATCAGGTCATGGAGTAGATAACAATGGATACTGTTTTCTCTCTTTTTATTGAGGGGAGTGTAGAGAAAAAGGGAAAGGAAAGTAGTTGAAGGAATAAGAGAATATCCAGAATTCACTAATGCATGTTTCTGCTTATTTTTAGCACAATTCTCATAGTCCTAAAGGGTGATTAAACATGTATATGCATAGAAACACACATAAATGACACAAACACAATGCTATAATCATACTTGCACATACACAGAGAACTTACTCCTCAGGTAGCCTTTTTTGAGTTGGCCTGGGCAGAAATGAGTGGTGGAATACGTCTGGTTCCTGTTGCAAGAAATAAAGGGGGAAAAATCCACCCAATACCAAGTCCCCGTCTCTGTAGACACTTGGCTGATAACGGATCTCATAAGTCATCTCACACTCAGTCTGTGAAGCCCTCAGGAGTAGGAGGAGGGGGGTCAGAGAGAATGACATGCTCTGTTGATTGTTCTACAAGCTCAGCTTTCTGCTGGGAGATTAGATCTCTGTGTAGGGCATAAAAGATTCTGACTGTTACCGTCTTCCCTTAACTTGTGAGAAGCATGTGTCAGAGTGGTGTACCAGACAGGGGCACATCTAGAAGCAAAAATAGGCAGTTACTTATAAGAGAACCACAGTGCTGAGACCTGGTCCTTAGGGTCACTGTGATGACAGCTGTTTTGCTTTTTCATCTTTTAATTGCTTCACTTCAATCCCATTAAGCTACTCTGCGATTCCCTTGCCCTAGGGCTCTGCACCTGTGATTCTCTATTTTGGTTAAAAAACAAAAAACATAAACTTGGAAAAGCATATTTTTGACCAGCTGTCTCCCTTGGGCCTTTATGATTTCATCACGATCCTGAAAGGCTCTGGGGACCACACCATCCTTAGATAGCAGGCCACCAGAGGCTGACGGCACTTGTGTCCAAAGACTGCTCTGAGGGATTTGGAGGAGCTAGAGGGAACTGGTGGTGTTGGAGTCAACAAAGCAACTAGAAGCATAATTCCAAATGATCCTTTCCCAAGACCATGAGTGGCTAATGTCAGTTACTAATGAGCCCCTGTGTACTCACACGAGACCTTGTTACCATGTCTGATATCACTCCCAGGTCTGCACTACCCTCATGGAAGAAATGATGTGCTTACTATATAACACAGGAAAAGACCACATTCCAAAAAAGATAAAGGTCATCTAATCCCCAATCTTTACACACAACTAAACCACTTACTCAGCTTCACGTTCTGTGCTCTACACTGTGATAATTTTGGTGCCAAGCCCTCCTAATTTCATGGTGTAATATCTCAAAACTAAAAATAATTATGCCATTCTTGACTTAACACTGATTTGTTGTCACATTTTTTTTCCAACACAAAAGGAACCATAATTTATTAGATACATAAATCATGAATTTTGCTTTACAGTTAGAAATATGGTGCTATTTAATATAAGAACTCACATGTATTTGTAGTGGTTTACAGTATTTTTTAATCAGTGAATATATATATATTTCAGTGAGTGTATATATGTGTGTGTGTGTGTGTGCGCGTGTGTGTATAACTCTTTACAATACTTTTTATTTCAATTTATTTTATACATTCAATCACATATTATTATTTAGGTTATTTAGGTTGCAAAGGGAATATTCTGACATGTATACATTTCTCACCAGTCCAGTTGAGAATACAATACCAGTTAACTTCAATAGATAAAAACCCATTTCTTTGTCCCTTAAATGCCTTAAATGCCTCGCCTCTTTATTTTTCTCCTTAATGTCCATCCTCAGACTCTCCTCCTTCACCCACACTCTTACCACACTATATCTGGTATTTATAAACTTTTCCTATCTTTCTATATTCTCTAGTCATTCAGTTTTGGCTATAGAGTATGGACACTTGGTATACATTAAATGGACACATACAATGTCTCTCCTTCATTGCCTGGCTTGCTTCACTCAGCAGTAAATCTTCCATATTCACCCACTTTCTGTCAAAAGCCAGGGTCTTGTTTTTCATGGCTGAGTAGTACATAGCATATATATACCACACTTTCTCAATCCCTTCATCTGTTTGTGGGCATTTGGGTACCTTCCACGTCTCAGCAATTGTGAATAATGTCACAGTAAATATGGAGGGGCAAGCACTTTTCTAACTAAGGATTCTTCTGTCCTTTGGGTAGACACCAAGGAGTGGGATTGCTGGATTATATGGTAGTTCTCTAAGGAGTTCCCCTTTTTCCACACTCCTGCTAGCAGTTACCATTTTAGCTGTTGTAATCTTTGCCATTCTGACTGCGGTAAGGTGATAACTCATTCTGGTTTTAATCTTCATCTCTCTTATAGTGAGGAATGTTGGGCATTTTTTCATATAACTTTTGGCTATTTGTATGTCTTAGTGATTTTTTTTTCAGCTCATTCTCCCATCTTTTAATAGGGTTCATTATGTTTTTTTCAGGAAAGTTGCTTGAGTTCCCTGTGTATTCTGCTTGTCAGTCCCTTATCTGACACATAATTTACAAAAATATTTTCTCATTCTTAGGGCTGTTGATTCACACTAATTACTGTGTCTTTTGCCATGCTGAAACTTCTTAATCTAATGTAATCACATTATTCTATTTTGGGGACTATTGACTGTGCTTTGCGAGTCTTATTTAAGAAAATCTTTGCCTACCCAAATGTCTCCAAGAGTTCCTCCTGTGTTTTCCAGCACAAGTTTTATGGTTTGAGGTCTTAGGTTTACATCTTTTATCCACTTTGAGTTAATTTTTGTCGATGGTGAGAGGTAGGGGTTCAGATTCATCCATCTGCAGTTGGATATCCAGTTTATCCAGCAGCATTTGCTAAAGAAGTTTTCCTTTTCCCACTGGATTGAAAGGTACCCGTTGTCGAAATCAGTTGACAGTATGTCTGGAAGTTTATTTCTGGAGACTCAATTTTGTTTCATTGGTCCACCTATCTGTTTCTGTGACAATCCATGCTGTTTTGATTATCACAGCTTTGTAGTATATTTTTGGACTGGGGAGTGAGATACCT
>NW_006202960.1:464685-477880 GCF_000334495.1 Tupaia belangeri chinensis
CAGGAATGCTTTGGCAATTCAAGGTCTTTTATGATTCTAGACAAATTGTATGATTGTCTTTTCTAGATCTGTGAAGAATGTCTCTGGCACTTTAATTGGGATTGCATTAAATATGTATATTAATTTGAGTAGAAATGCCATTTTGATTGTGTTAACTTTTTAAACCCAGGAACGTGAGATATCCTTCCACCTTTTTGTGTTATTTTCAATTTTTTTTTCTTTTCATGGTTTTCCTTGTGAAGATCTTTAACTTCTTGGTTAGATTTATCCATAGATATCTTATACTTTTTGTGACTAAGGTAAATGGAATACTTTTTCAGTTCTATATAAGTCTGTCTGCTGTTCATATACAGAAATGTTATAGATTTCTGTATGTTGATTTTGTATCCTGCAACTTCACTGTATTCATGTATTATTTCCAAAAATTTTTTATGAATACCATTGGATCTTTTATGTATACAATCATGTCATCTGCAACTCGGGAGAGTTTCACCTCTTCTTTTCCTATTTGAATACATTTTATTTTATTCTCTTTTCTGATTGTTTTGGTGATGACTTCCATACTATATTGAAAAGGAATGAAGAAAGTGGGCATCCTCGTCTTTTACCAGTTTTTATCTTCTCCTTTCAGGATGATGTTAGCTATGAGTTTTTCATAAAGAGCTTTTATTTGTTGAGAAATGACACTTCTATGCTGATTTTCCTGAGCATCTTAATCAAGAAAGGATGTTACATCATATTAAATACTTTTTCTGCATCAAGTTTTTATTATCATATGGTTTTATCTTTCTTTCTGTTAACACAGTGTATTACATTTATGGTTTTACATATGTTGAACCAACATTGCATCCTTGAAATAAAGCTTACCTGAATGTGATGTATAATATATTTTATATGTTGTTGGATACAATTGGCTAGTATCTTGATGAGAATTTTGTGTCTATATTCCTCAGAGATATTGGTCTATAGTTGTCCTTCCTTGTCCTGTCCTTGTCTGTTTTGAGGATAAGGGTTATCGAAGTTTCATAGAATTAATTCAGGAGAGTTCCTCCCTTTTGGATCTTTAGAAATAACTTGAGCAGAATGTGTGTTAACTCTTCTTTAAAAGTTTTATAGATTTCAGAGGTGAAACCAACAGGGCCAGAACTCTTCTTTTTTGGGAGGTTATTTATTACTGATTCAATCTCCTTGCTTATTATTGGCCTATTCAGACTTTCTACATCCTCCTGAGTCAATCTTAGTAGATTATGTGTGTCTATAAATTTGTCCGTCTCATCCAGGTTTTCTTGTTTGTTGGCATATAGTTTTTCAAAATATACTGAAATGATATTTTCTATTTCTATTATGCGTGTTATTATATTATCTGCTTCATTGCAAATCAAATTCACCTGGTTTCTTTCTCTCTTCTCTTTAATTAGTCTAGCTAGTGGTGTGTCGGTTTTGTTTATACTTTCAAATAACCAGATTTTACTTTCATTTATTTTCTGTATAATTTATTTTCTTTTCCATTTATTTCAGCTCGGATCTTTATTATTTCTATTCTCCTCGATTTTTTTGGAATCTTTTTCTATTGTTTGTCCAATTGTCTCAGGCATGATGTTAGGTGGTCCAGCTGCTTTCTTTCCATCTTCTTATATACGCTAATTGCTTTTGTGTGTCCCAAAGATTATGGAAACTCATCATTGTCCTTGGCTTCCATGAATCCTTTTATTTCAGTCTTTATTTCTTCAGTAGTTGTGAAGTCATTCAGGAGCAGATTGCTTAGTTTTTCTGTACTTGTGTATACCTGAGGATTTTTTATGGGATTAATATCAAGTTTAATTCCACATGTTTGGAGAAGATGCTGGGTATAGTTTCTATGCCTTTGACTCTGTAGAGGCTTGCTTTGTGCCTTATTATGTGGTCATCCTTCTAAAAGATTACATGTGGGAGTAAGAAAAAAGTGTATCTCGTGGTTTTGGGGTGGAATGTTCTATTAATGTCTATTAAGTCCATTTATGGTGTCATTTAGCTCCTTTATATCCTTTATATCTTTCTTTATTTTTTGTCTAGATGATCTGTCCAGAGTAGATAGTGGGGTGCTGAGGTCTCCAACAATTAGTGTGTTGCAGTCTCTTTCTCCTTTTAGATCTAGCAATCTTTCCTTTATGTATTTGTGTGCTCCTGAGATAGGTGCATAGACATTTATTAGCATTATATCTTCTTGATGGTTTAGTCCTTTTACTACTATATAGTGTCTGTCTATCTCTTCAAACAATTTTTTTTCTATAGGGCGTGTGCGCTTACCAGACAGACAGAGAGAGACAGAGAGACAGAAAGCAAGAAATCACCCCCCAGGGGGGATGGCCATGCCATAATCCCTTCTCCTCCATTCTCCTCTCGAGATCTTGGGCATGCACGCACACATGCCCGGCATGAGTTTTAAGCCACTGGGTCTGGGACTCGAACCACGGTTGCCTATGTGGGAGTCCAGCGACCTAGCCATTATGCTAACAGGTGGCCCCCAAACAATATTGTTTTAAAGCATATTTTGTCAGAAATTAATATCACAACCCGAGCTCTTTTTTGGTTCCCATTTTCGTGGAATACTTTTTCTAGCCCTTCACATTTAGTCTATTCATGTCTTTATCCATGAGTTGCTTTTTTTGGCAGGCAACAGACATTGAGTTTCTGTTTTTTTTTTTTTTTAATCCATTCAGCCAGTCTATGTCTCTTGATTGGAAAATTTCATCTATTAAAATTCAATGTTATCAATTTTTCCAAACTTTTCCCTACCTTTAAGTTGGCCATTGTCCTGGTTGTCTTCTATGTCCTTGTTTCTGGCTGTTTATCCTTTAGTTTTCCTGGAACAGGACTCTTTTCAGAGTTTCTTGAAGAGTTGATCTGGTGCTATTAAATTCTTTCAGGTTTTGTTTATCTTAGAATATTTGGTTTTGGCCTGTCTGACTATGGTGTGCTGGGGAGAGGATCTTCTTGGGTTGATTCTATTTATGGTCCTTTGTATTTCTTAGGTCTGGATGTTGGAGTGCTTCTCTAGACTTGAATAGTTCTCTTAGGATTTTATGGAATAAAAGCTGGACAGCTTGTGGCTGCCCTATGGTGTAAGAAGCAGCAAATTAGCAAAGAAAAGAAGGAAAAAAGAAGCAGCCTATCTTTCTGGCAGGGGTGGGCATCTCTGAGTTCTGGAGAGTTGGACTGGGTCCAGAGCTGGAGTCGTGGCTGGGGCCAGTGAAAGGCCCTGCCTCAGTGTCCCTGATCGGCCAGGTTGCTGCAGATAGAACTGGGCAGTGAATATATTTTTATCAGAAATAATCTACTTTTTTAACAGTAACAAAATGGGTTTAAATGCATATGCAAAATTATAAAATATATGAGACCTATTGTAGGTGGATTTTGTTAAATAAGATTACTTGCCAAATTAAATCATTTTTATAAATTCTATTTCTCAAAGAAGCTACAAGTATTTTCCCTATGACTTCTTTTCAATTTTGTTTTTCTCTCCTCAATATCAATAATGTAATTCTCAATACAAAATCTAGCTTCTTTTCACTAACTTGATAAGAAAGCCAATCTTTATTGTTTGTTGTTCTACCTTATAAACATCTCCTTAGAGGACCTTAATTACCAGCCCTTATGATATTTTTTAACCACTCTTCATTTAAAAGATTCTCAATAAAATGTTATCTCTTTATTTTTAATGGACTGTTATGAAGTGTATATGTCTGGAGTATACCCTGGTGTTTTGTTATTTGTATAGATTTTTGGAATGAGTAAGTAAAGCTATTTAACATATGCATTAGCTCACATGTAATATTTGGTGAGAACACTAAAATCCACTCTCTCAGTAATGTTCAAGTATACAGCATAATTTTATTAACTTTATTGAGTGTATACTTTAGGCCAACTTAAATTTTTTTTTTCCAGTCATCTTTCCAATCCTCTCCCTACATCCCACCTTTATAACTACTACTTTACTCTTTGGGCCTATGAATTGGACTTTATTACACTTCATATATAAGTGAGAAAATTGTATTTGTCTTTCTGTGGTGGGATTATCTCACAGAACGTATTGTCCTCTGACCCTTGTTCTCAAAAATGAAAAGATTCTATTTATTAATGTTGAGTAGTGTTCGATTATGTATGTATTCTTCCTTTTTGTTATCCATTCATCTATTGATAGATACTGCAATTGACTTAAAATCTTAGCTATGATGAAAAATTCAGAGCAACAGGGACCAGCAGTTAGCGTAATGGCTATGTTGCTGGACTCCCACGTAGTCGACCGCGGTTTGAGTCCTGGTGGCTTAAACTCACGCTCGGCGGGTGTGCGTGCATGCCCAAGATCCCGAGAGGAGAATGGAGGACAAGGGATTGAGGCGTGGCTATCCGCCCTGGGGGGTGATTTTTCACTTTTTATCTCTCTGTCTCTCTCTGTCTGTCTGGTGAGGGCACGCGCCCTATAGCAAAAACCTCTCAAAAAAAAAAAAAAAAGAAAAAAAATGCAGAGCAACATACACATGTGAGTGCAAATCCAGTTTGACACACTGTTTTTACATCTTTGTATATATAACTGAGAATGGGATTGCTAGATCATATAATAGTTAAAATTTTTGTTTTTTGTAGTAATTTGATACTGTTTTTAATGATGGTTGTACTAACTTATGTTTCCACTGAAAGTGTATAGGGTTTCTCTTTTGTCCACATCTTTTTTATAACAGCAACTCTACAATGTAAGATCATATCTCATTGTGATTTTAATTTGTACTTCTTTGAGGACTGACAATGTTAAGAATTATTTTAAAGTATCTGTTGGTTATTTTAATTTACTTTCACAAGTAATATCTGGTAAGGTCCTTTGCATTTTTTTCAAAGCTTTTCTATTTGTGTATATCTTTTTATTTCTATATAATATTTATGTGTCTTTGTGAGGTATAGTACAGTTTTTAAAAATACTTTATTTAGTGTTATAAATATATTTGGCATCTTCAACATTTAGCATTTCATTCTGCTGTATACTTTCAAAAATTACTCTACAATTTTGAAAGTATATATTGCCTTGTCAGAGACATTCTTTTCCAAACCAATTTTACTCATTTCCACTCATTCTTATGTCTTTTAACTTCTTTCTCCCCATCTTTCTCCCCTCCATCCAGCATCTAGTATTTACCATTACTCTACTTCTGCTAATAAATGATGACACTCAGTGTTTATTAGGCAGGGACATATAGTATTTGTTTTTTGTAGCCTGCCTAAATTCAATTAGCATTATATCTTCTAGGTTCATCCAATTTGCTTCATATAACTGGAGTTCATTGTTCTTTATAGCTGAATGGTATTTCATTGTGTGCAGAGGTCACATTTTCTTTGTCCACTCATCAGTGTTGGGCACTTCAGTCAATTCCCATGTCTTAGATGTTGTGAATAATGCTTCAATAAACATGGATGTGCAAGTAAGTTTTTGAGAGATTGATATCATATTCTTTTGGAATATACCCAATGATGAAATTACTTGGTTGAAAGATTTTTAAGGAAACTCTATACTGTTATCCACAGTGGCTGAACTTGTTTATGTTCCAATCAACAATGCATGTGAGCACCCCAAAGACTCATAAGAATTTGTATTTTTAAAAAATAATCCATCTGGGGTTAGGTGATATCTCATGTGCTTTCTAATTGTATTTCCCTTAGATTAGAAATGTCAAACACTTTTTTTATATGATTTTTGGCCGTTTGTATGTCTTTCTTAGAGTATAGTCTGTTTATATTAATATCTATTTTTAATTCAATTATTATCGATTTCTTTTGTTGGACAGCTGTTTGAGATCCTCTTATACTATGGTTATTAATCCCTGGTCAGAAGCATAGTTTGCAAATATTTTCCTCATTTTACAGAGGCAATTGAAAAACCATCATTTTCATTGTACTGAATGTGCTATTGGCCTATTTTAGTTATCAGAGAGCATGTTTATTTTCCAGAAAGAGAGAGACAGAGAAGCAGGGAGAGAAAAAGGCAGGATGATAACTAACCCTCAGTAGAACATGATCTCACTGCAGTCCTCCCCCACCATTTCTCCTTCCTTTGGGGATTTGGGGCACACACATAGGCACACCCAGCATGATTTTCAAAAAGATTTTCAAAACAAACGGCTAGAACTTGAGTAATGCAGTCAACTATATGGAAACTGGCTTCTTAACCAATAGGCCATGGGGCTGGACCCTGTTTTGTTTGTCTTGTTTTAATAAAAATGTAATTATCTAAGCCGGACCGCGGTTTGAGTCCTGGTGGCTTAAACTCACGCTCGGCGGGTGTGCGTGCATGCCCAAGATCCGGAGAGGAGAATGGAGGACAAGGGATTGAGGCGTGGCTATCCGCCCTGGGGGGTGATTTTTCACTTTTTATCTCTCTGTCTCTCTCTGTCTGTCTGGTGAGGGCACGCGCCCTATAGCAAAAACCTCTCCAAAAAAAAAAAAAAGAAAAAAAATGCAGAGCAACATACACATGTGAGTGCAAATCCAGTTTGACACACTGTTTTTACATCTTTGTATATATAACTGAGAATGGGATTGCTAGATCATATAATAGTTAAAATTTTTGTTTTTTGTAGTAATATTATACTGTTTTTAATGATGGTTGTACTAACTTATGTTTCCACTGAAAGTGTATAGAGTTTCTCTTTTGTCCACATCTTTTTTATAACAGCAACTCTACAGTGTAAGATCATATCTCATTGTGATTTTAATTTGTACTTCTTTGAGGACTGACAATGTTAAGAATTATTTTAAAGTATCTGTTGGTTATTTTAATTTACTTTCACAAGTAATATCTGGTAAGGTCCTTTGCATTTTTTTCAAAGCTTTTCTATTTGTGTATATCTTTTTATTTCTATATAATATTTATGTGTCTTTGTGAGGTATAGTACAGTTTTTAAAAATACTTTATTTAGTGTTATAAATATATTTGGCATCTTCAACATTTAGCATTTCATTCTGCTGTATACTTTCAAAAATTACTCTACAATTTTGAAAGTATATATTGCCTTGTCAGAGACATTCTTTTCCAAACCAATTTTACTCATTTCCACTCATTCTTATGTCTTTTAACTTCTTTCTCCCCATCTTTCTCCCCTCCATCCAGCATCTAGTATTTACCATTACTCTACTTCTGCTAATAAATGATGACACTCAGTGTTTATTAGGCAGGGACATATAGTATTTGTTTTTTGTAGCCTGCCTAAATTCAATTAGCATTATATCTTCTAGGTTCATCCAATTTGCTTCATATAACTGGAGTTCATTGTTCTTTATAGCTGAATGGTATTTCATTGTGTGCAGAGGTCACATTTTCTTTGTCCACTCATCAGTGTTGGGCACTTCAGTCAATTCCCATGTCTTAGATGTTGTGAATAATGCTTCAATAAACATGGATGTGCAAGTAAGTTTTTGAGAGATTGATATCATATTCTTTTGGAATATACCCAATGATGAAATTACTTGGTTGAAAGATTTTTAAGGAAACTCTATACTGTTATCCACAGTGGCTGAACTTGTTTATGTTCCAATCAACAATGCATGTGAGCACCCCAAAGACTCATAAGAATTTGTATTTTTAAAAAATAATCCATCTGGGGTTAGGTGATATCTCATGTGCTTTCTAATTGTATTTCCCTTAGATTAGAAATGTCAAACACTTTTTTTATATGATTTTTGGCCGTTTGTATGTCTTTCTTAGAGTATAGTCTGTTTATATTAATATCTATTTTTAATTCAATTATTATCGATTTCTTTTGTTGGACAGCTGTTTGAGATCCTCTTATACTATGGTTATTAATCCCTGGTCAGAAGCATAGTTTGCAAATATTTTCCTCATTTTACAGAGGCAATTGAAAAACCATCAATTTCATTGTACTGAATGTGCTATTGGCCTATTTTAGTTATCAGAGAGCATGTTTATTTTCCAGAAAGAGAGAGACAGAGAAGCAGGGAGAGAAAAAGGCAGGATGATAACTAACCCTCAGTAGAACATGATCTCACTGCAGTCCTCCCCCACCATTTCTCCTTCCTTTGGGGATTTGGGGCACACACATAGGCACACCCAGCATGATTTTCAAAAAGATTTTCAAAACAAACGGCTAGAACTTGAGTAATGCAGTCAACTATATGGAAACTGGCTTCTTAACCAATAGGCCATGGGGCTGGACCCTGTTTTGTTTGTCTTGTTTTAATAAAAATGTAATTATCTAAGCCGAATCAAATATTGGAAGGTCAGAATAGTCATGATCCAGTTTTTTCTGTTTTTTTATGCCAAAATACATCATGATTTTTCTGACAACCCAATATAAACAAAAACAAAAATTTATACAAATATTGCCATATGATTTAAACTTGACCACGGTTTAAGTTCCAGACCCAGAAGCTCGAAAATCACTACAAATAAATAGATGAGTAAATAAATATAACAAAGAAAGAAAGAAAATTCCAAATATACAGCAGATTTGAATGGATTTACAGACGAATTAATTCTAAAATTAAGAATATGTATTCATGGACTCACCGAACCTCATCCATATCTTTAAAATCCCAGATGCATCTATTTCAAAACCTCTCTCATTCCGGTACGGTGTTCTATCAGCCTCCTTCACATTTCAACCACAGTCCAGAAGCCAACCACTGTAGGAGAATGGGATGTAGCTGGAGAGAGATCACTGCTCACTTTCCCCCACTGTGCCTTTTGAACTACCAGCCATACTGTGAGATATCATATTTTACTTCACATTGTACTTCTCCTTTTAGTTACATTTCTCCAACCCAGCCCAGGTACACCGGGTCCTGAGAATTTGGTAAAGGAACCAAGTACTTAAAGCTAACAAAATGGCATGAATCAGTTCCAAATACTTATAATAACTTTAAATGTCAATGGAAATAATCTCCAAATGAAAGACATGAAATAATCTCCTAATGAAAATTAAAGATTTGCTCATGGGGATAAGAGGGACAGAAGCCATCTATATGCTGCTTACTAGAAACACACCTCACAAATAAAGACAAACAAACTGAAAATAAGGGCTAGGAAAAGATATTTTAAGCTAACGGAAATTTTCAAAAAGGGTGGAGTTGCAATACTCACATCAAACAAAATATACTTTAAGACAAAATCTGTAAGATTTCAAGAGAAAGACACTGTGTAGCTCTAAAAATCCCTGTTCAGTAAGATGTTTCACTTATCAATATCTGTGCATTTGCAGTTCATAACACAAATATGCAAAAAAAAACCCAAAAAAGACTGCTGGATATAGAGAGCTTAAAACCCAATGATTATTGGGGATCTCAACACACCATGTTCTCTTTTGAATAGATCCTCTAGGCAAAAATAGAATAAAACTAATACCATTAATTGAATGTACTTGACATATATCTAAAGAACATTCCACTCAGCCACCATAAAATATACATTTTTTCTCATCCCCACATGGAAGGATTTCAAAGATTGACAAAATGATAGTGCACTAAAAGGTCTACAAATTCAAAGGTATAGAAACTATTTCCAGCATCTTCTCTGACCACAATGGAAGTATGATTTAATTAACTATAGAAAAATACCTTGAATGTATAGAAATGCAAATACCTTGTTTAGTATAGAAGCTAAACAACTTACTATCAGTGACTTCATAACCATTGAAGACAATAACACTGAAATCAAGAGATTAGTTAAAATCAAAGATAATGAGCACACAAATTTTCATAACTTATGGGACACAAGAGGGGAATTCTTAGCATCAGTGTTCAAAAGAAAAAGTTAAAAAGTGGAAAATAAGGAATGTAACAACGCACCTCAGGGTACTGAAAAAAACAATAACAAGAAGAAACAAAAATACCAGTAGAAAAAAATAATAAAGGTTGAACAGTAATAAATGTAGTAGAGAATAAATGACCTACACACACACACACACACACACAAAACAAACACTTTTTTTTGTCTTTTATTTATTTATTTATTTTTACTTTTTTTTATTATCATCATCATAATCTTCTTTATATTACATTGGATTACATATAACTTTACAGTGTATTACATTGTTTTTTCAAAAGGGAATGACATGCATGTCCGTCAGTACAGAGACATTAATCTCCCCACTTCAACATTCACTATCTTTTCTATGTTTTCCCCAATCATTATTTTTATTATTCTAATTATTTTTTAAAACAGTCAATTGCTATTTCTCATTTTGCTTGTAAAAATACTTTGCCCATCATGAAATACTTCTCAGACCAATCCAGTTGAGAATACTATACATGTCATCATCAACAGTTAATAAACCCTATCTGTTTCTCACTAACGTCCTGCCTCTCTATTGTTCACTTGCTATCTTTCTCTATCCTCTTCTCTTCACCTCCCCCATTCCACACTGTCCTATTCTCATTAAGTACCTTCACTGCTTTTATGTCCTCCGATTTTTTGCTCTCTATCATAGAGTGAGGATAGTCGGTATATATTGAGTGGATACATACAATATCTTTCTTTCATAGCCTGGCTGACTTCACTCAGCAATAGATCCTCCATATCTGACCATTTTCTATCAAATTCCAGGGTCTTGTTATTTTTTATGGCTGAGTAGTATTCCATAGAGTATATATACCACACTTTTCCAATCCATTCATCAGTTTGTGGACATTTAGGTTGGTTCCATGTCTTGGCAATTGTGAATAATGCTGCAATAAACATGGATGTGCAAGCACTTTTCTGACTGAGCGTTCTCCTGTCTTTTGGGTTGGCGAGCGCAACTGTCCTATAGCAAAAACCTCTCAAAAATTTATTTGTTCTTCTTATTATTATTTATAATTTTGCTATAGGTATGTATTTTCACCAGAGAGAGAAAAGTGAAAAGGAATGTGAGAAAGCAAGTCACCAGGTTCAGTATTCAAACAGTAGTCAGCCGAATTAAATTTCAACACCTTAACCATGATGTCACTTGCTGGCGCTGTTTATCTGTATTTTCTAAATTTTTGGGTAGTAATTACTTTCCCTATCTCTTTTTTTTTCCAATGAAAAATTAAGGAGTAACAGAAGAAACTGCAGTAAGCCAAAGGGAAGATCTCTCTGAAATATGTTGAAAACAACCACCCCAAGGTTATTAACTGGAAAGCTGAAGGACACTAAGTCAGCCTACTGTCCCAGCCTACTTCCTAGAGATGTCTAGGAAGAGATACGGGAAATGGTGACATTATTGGTGATGAGGTGGGCAATCTGTAAGTTAATTGCTCTACTTGATATTCGAACATTCACTCTACTAGAAAACAATGCCTTTTTCCCCTACATTATGACAGGTCAGGACCTATCATAGAAACTGAGGTTTTAAGGCAAATGATCACAAATGTCTGATTCAAGTTCAGTTTGCCAGCACAAAACCATTACCTGACCAGTCTACTAACAGCTAAGGAAGTAATTTTCAACTTGCTTATTATTTTTCAGAGAATATAGAAGACAAAATTTCTAGATGGATCTGGTCATTAAGATGGCATTTTAGTGAGTGTTTTGCCCACAGTCAACCTATTTCAAAACATCATGCAGGTCATGTTCAACCACCAAGGAAAAACATAAGAAGAAGTGACAATAGAACCTTTTTTGTTGAGAAATTCCAAGGCACCGGGGTCCTTCACATCCAACCAAACATCACATCACTCTAATAGCAGCAGATTGAAATGCCTACAAGTCAACCTATATGACTTCATGTCTCTAATCTGTTCACTTCTATGATATCTTAAAACCTCAGTTATCTGGGACCGGTAGTTGGAGTAATGGATATGTCGCTGGACTCCCATGTAGTTGACTGCAGTTTGAGTCCCAGACCTGGTGGCTTAAACTCATGCTGGAGTGTGTGCATGTGTGCCCATAATCATGAGAGGAGAATGAAGAGAAGGGATTGTAGCGTGGCCATCCCCCACAAGGGGTTATTTCTTGCTTTCTGTCTCTCTGTCTTTCAGGTGAGCACACGAGCCCTATGGCAAGAACCTCTCCAAAAAAAAAAAAAAAAATAGGGAAAAAAACCTCAGTTATCGGACCCTGCTCACCTCTCAAAGACTAGTCACATACTTTATTACTTTTCTGTGTTTTCTGATAATTACCAGAAAATGCATAGAAATTATTTAGGGTTGCTAAATTCACCAGTTCTCTTTTGGCCTGTCCTGTGATTCCAGTGGTCACACTTCAGTTTCCAGTTCTACTGAGGCACCAACAAGGATAAAGGTTACAGACGTAAGAAAGAAAACAGCAGAGTCTCTTTAACCGGCTAGGACAGCTCCACTCATCTGCAATGTGCCCCAGCTGTGGGGTCCTGCTTCCTGGCTGGTGAATGTCTTCTCCTTACCCACCCTGCTCCCTTTGAAATGTGTATATTCTGGATACAAGTGGAATTGTACTGTTCTCAGTTGACCCTCTCAATTTGGAAAGCATAGAGTTTAATGAACTCAGCAGGATCTTAATAGAAATTGTATCCTGGATATGTCAGGACTTTTTTCTTTACTTTCTTTCCATTCTTTTCTCTTTTCTTTCTTTCTTTCTTTTTTATTTTCCTATCTATCTATCTATCTATCTATCTATCTATATACATCCACAACAGAATCTCACACTCTGATCCAACCCCAGCCTCCTCAGTCAGCCAGGATCTTAGACACATTGTAAATGGGAACAGCATGTACAAGAAGCAACACTGTCTTCCCTATAGGTTCCAGTAGTGTATAGCATTGTGCTATGGCTGCACTGTCAAGACTGGGCCAGGGATTAGTGCTAACAGTCCCTCATACAAAGGCTTTATATGAGGTTGGAAGACATGGCCCCAGAGGCAGAAGGCTTGATAAGGTGCATACAGATTGAAATATGGGGCCTGTCCCCTGCCTCACCCCACACAGGCACCATTTACAGTCTATATGGATTGAAGACACAGGACAGATAACCTGATTCTGCACTGTAACTCTTGCTACAGACAAGAGATACAGAGCACTTTGCCTCTGCCTGTTCAGCTCATGATCTGCGTCATCTGGGCAGGCAGAGTCAAGTCAAGTTTCTCACATTTAGACTCTAGCATCAGGTTCCTGGATATGCACTGGCCATGCTCACTAGAGTCTGGCATAGTCCTGGATACCTCTCTTTCCTTTCTTGCATCTTTCCCTCCTTATTTCCTTCTCTCCTTCCCCTCTCCAC
>NW_006202960.1:488315-488808 GCF_000334495.1 Tupaia belangeri chinensis
GCTCTTGCCCAGACAAGTTGAATTGACTGAGTATTTATCTTACCTTTGACCCTTTAATTCTGCCCTAAGTGAAAACTGCCAGCTTCCTTCTCTCTATTACAGGGCCCAAAGGACCCATCTCTGGTCCTTGCCATGATTTCTTTGATGGTATATTGCTGCTGCACCTAGTTAGAGCTCGTTATCTCAAAAGATCAGACTTGAGTTTCTCTCAGATTTGTGAGAAGAGGTGTGTAAGAAGAGAGTCTGTATGGCATTTGGGGAAATGATCCCTGTCACTGGTGATACTTCTTAATTGGCAGTCCATGTCATATCTGTATCAAGGAATCATGATTTATGGTAACACCAATTCCCTGCTAGGGTTCCCTCCAGATGGGGGAAATATTGAGTTATAGGGAATGTCTAGACCACCACCTCACAATGGTATTTTTCTCACCAGGAAGAGGTATTTTATATGTGATTAACATTATGGAACTCATTTTTACATAGCACTATG
>NW_006202961.1:0-497 GCF_000334495.1 Tupaia belangeri chinensis
CACCCCGTTAGTCCCGCCCAGCCGTCAGCCCTGCCCCCGCCCGGAGCAGCCCCCTGAATTTTGTCCTAAACTGAAAGTGAAACCCAGAGAAATCCCTGCGAGCTCTTCTGAATGGAGGGTCTCAGCGGGTCCCGCAGTTCCGGGTGAAGCTCGGGCCGGGAATCGGGGCGACCTTGCCCGTCCGTGGGGAGTCAGGGGGTCGGGACCTGAGATGGCCCGGGCCACTCACCGGCCTCGCTCTGGTTGTAGTAGCGGCGCAGAATCTGGAAGGAGTCTCTGTAAACCTGTGCGTTGACCCAGGCTCTCCCAGGCTCTCCGCGTCTCCTCCTCCCAGTACTCCCCGTCCATCTGGTCCATCCAGGGCACCCGCGGCTCTTCCCTCTGACTCGCCGATTCGCTGTCGAACCGCACGAACTGCGTGTCGTCCACGTAGCCGACCCTGATGTACCGGGGGTCCCCTCCCGGACGGGACACGCTGATTTCGAAATATCTCAGGG
>NW_006202962.1:0-1588 GCF_000334495.1 Tupaia belangeri chinensis
GCAGGGAGATGTCATAGCATTACTGAACTGACGCATCTGTGCTTGTATCATAAAGACCACCATTCTTTAAAAATAAATAAATTTTAAAAACTAAAAGAAAATTTTTAAAAAGAAGGAAAAAAATCTTACTAAAGAGAGGACAGTGACCATAGAATTCAGTGCACCAAACATACATATAAAGACACATGGTTCTGAAAATGATGCACATCCCTTAATCATCATCTACACAGGTAATACTGATTAACCATTTTGTATTAAGACACCAAAGTTCACCTTTTCAAAGACTGAACATATGACAGGGCACAAGTCAAGCCTTTACAGATTCAAAGACATAGAAACTATATCCAGCATTTTCTCTGACCATGATGGAATTAAACTAGAAATTAATTTGAAGAAAAACCTTCAAAATTACACAAACACATGGAAACTAAACAACTTACTTCTAAATGACTCCTCAACTACCAAAGAAATTAAGTCTGAAATCAAAAAATTTATTAAAACAAATGATAATGAGACAAATTCCATAATCTATGGGACACCACAAAAGCAGTCATAAGAGGGAAATTCATAGCAATTAGTGCACATAAGATAAAGGTGGAAGAGTAGCAAATAAACAATCTAACATTATGCCTCAGGGAACTGAAAAGTAACAATTAAAAAAATCAGGAGAAAAGAAGTAATAAAGATTTGAGCAGAAATAAATGAAATAGAAAATAAATGAACTATGCAGAAAATAAATGAAAGCAAAAGCTGGTTTGTTGAAAAGATTAATGAGCTTAACACACCATTACCTAGACTAGTAAAGAAGAAAGAAAGAAACCAGATAAATCAAATATGTTATGAAACAGGTAACATTACAATAGACACGATAGAAATCAAAAACATCATTAGAGGATACTATGAGCGATTATATGCCAATAAACAAGAGAACATGGAAGAAATGGAAAAATTCCTGGATGCATATAATCTGCCAAAATTGAATCAGGAGGACATAGAAAGCCTGAATAGACCCATAACAAGCCAGAAGATTGAATCAGTAATAAATAACCTCCTGACAAAGAAAAACCCAGGTCCTGATGGCTTAATTTCTGAATTATATAAAGATTTTTAAAGAAAGCTAACTCCTATTCTACTCAAATTATTTCTAAAGATCCAAAAGGAAGGAAACCTCCCAAATTCATTTTTACAAAGCTCCCATCATCCTCATTCCCAAAACAGATAAAGACATGCCAAAAAAGGAAAACTACAGGCCAATATCTCTAATGAACATAGATGCAAAAATTCTCAACAAGATACTTTGAAATAATATCCAACAACATATAGAAAAGATTATTCATCATAACCAGGTAAGCTTTATTCCAGGCATGCAAGAGTGGTTCAACATATGCAAGACCATAAACATAATACATCATATTACTAGAAAGAAAGATAAAAACCATATGATCATTTCAATAAATGCACAGAAAGCATTCAACAAAATACAACATCCCTTCATGATTAAGACTCTTAGTAAAACTGGCATAAAAGGGTCATTTCTCAACACAATAAAAGCCATGGATCCCTTCATGATTAAGACTCTTAGCAATAT
>NW_006202963.1:0-1086 GCF_000334495.1 Tupaia belangeri chinensis
GTCTTAAATTATAGATGATATATGCTTATATTCTATAGGTTAATTCAAAATTACTTCTAATCCATCAGCTAGAAGACATCTTAATAGCCACCCTCTGAATATTTTCTAGGAATGTAATAATATACATTTTGACTTAATATGCATTTCAGTTTGTTTCTCCCAAATAGAAAATGATCTGCATATATAATTTAAATAAAACTATATTAATTAAAATTAATTTTTCTATTTTTATTATGCCTATACAAGGTACTCTAAATTGATTTGCCTTTTTAGAATGAGAAATTCTAGAGAAAAATTGCTAAATATTTTTCCACCTCACTTCATTTAGGTCAATACCTAATTTATGAAGAGTCATAGAAAACATATCGATGCAACAGGCTATGAAGAAAACACATTACACTATTTGTACATAACCATAATATTAATCCACCATTAAAAGAGATTTGTAAAACATGAAAATTCAGTAGCCAAATTTAAATTCTTGAATTAGACTTACTGAATAGCTCCCTTAATTTCTGATATTGAAGTTAAGCCAAAATTATACTTGATTTACCTTATTATTTGTTCTATTCTCCCTGTGTGTGTGTGTGAAAGAAATATACATTAACACAATTAATGGTAAGTTTACTTATTTTTATAAACATATTTCATTATCCAATAGAAAAATTGATTACCAATTATTTTTGTGGAGAGAGGCAATATACTTCTGTGAAGAATTTCTATATTCCATCAACATATTCACTGAAACTTGGGACTCAGGTGTCAAAAGTTTAATGTACATTTGTCTTCCATTCCAGATAGGCTGTGCTTTGTGAAACTTTGTTCTTAAAGTTTAGATTGCCACTATTTAAAACCTCAAATTAGGTAAATCTTCTTTGAAAAGAAAAATACGAAAAGTAAAAGATAAATTGGAAAATGTGATAAGCCAAAAAATTCCAATTCTTTCAAGGAGTTACTATATACTAACCAAACACTTATAAAATGTTATTTGTATCATTTTCTACTTACTAAAGACTCAAGGGAATCTACTGAAATAAAACAAAGAAAAGCATACTTTTCTCTGAGGATTAGAATTGTTAAAGCACT
>NW_006202964.1:0-2462 GCF_000334495.1 Tupaia belangeri chinensis
CAAAATCAGGTGTGATATGCTTCCTTGAGACCTAATACTGGCCTAACGTTCAGTGTGTACTTAACAGCATAATTATCAGCGGTGAGTCAATAAATTTCCTCTAAGTGTCTTTTAGTTTTCGATGTCAGTTGGGTGTGCCTAGTGTCACAAGTTTGTGGTCAGGGACACATAGCTTTGTATAGTGTTCAAAATGAGGTGTGATATGGGTCCTTGAGGGTTAATTCTAACGAAACGTCCAGTGTGCACTAAACAGCAGCATTTTCACTGGTGGGTCTCTATGAACATTTCTCAAGAGACCTTTCAGTTGTGGCGTCTTTGGGGTGTGGTTATTGTCACTGTTTTGTCCTCAGCGATACAGAGTTTTGTACTGTGTACCAAATCAGGTGTGATATGGTTCCTTGAGGCTTAATTCTGACTTAGCGTTCAGTGTGTACTTTACAGCATGACTCTCATTTGTGGGTCTCTATGAACATTCCTCAACAGACCTTTTAGTTGTGGGTGCTTTTCCGGTGTGCCTATTGTCACTGCTTTGTCCTCAGACATACAGAGTTTTGTACTTTGTACAAAATCAGGTGTGATATGGTTCCTTGAGGCTTACTTCTGGCTTAGCGTTCCCTGTGTCCTTAACAGCATAATTATCAGCCGTGAATCTCTAAATTTTTCTCTAGGTATCTTTCCGTTTTGGGTGTCAGTTGGGTGTGCCTAGTGTCACAGGTTTATGGACCGGGATACATAGCTTTGTACAGTGTTCAAAATGAGGTGTGATATGCATCCTTGAGGCTTATTTCTAACTAAACGTTCAGGGTGCACTAAACAGCAGTACTTTCAATGGTGGGTCTCTGTGAACGCTTCTCTAGAGACCTTTCAGTTGTGGGTGTTGTAGGAGTTTGACTATTCTCACTGTTTGGTCCTTGGGATACAGAGTTTTGTACTGGGTACAAAATCAGGTGTGATATGGTTCCTTGAGTCTTAATTCTGGCTTAGCGTTCAGTTTGTACTTAACAGCATGACTCTCAGTGGTGGGTCTCTGTGAACATTTCTCAAGAGACGTGTCAGTTGTGGGTGCTTTTGGGGTGAACTTATTGTCACTGTTTTGTCTTCAGGGATACAGAGTTTTGTAGTGTGCACAAAATCACGTGTGATATGGTTCCTTGAGGCTTAATTCTGGCTTAGCGTGCAGTGTGTACTTCACAGCATGACTCTCAATGTTGGTTCTCTATAAACATTTCTCAACAGACCTTTCAGTTGTGGGTGCTTTTGGGGTGTGCCTATTGTCACTGTTTTGTCCTCCGGGATGCAGCGTTTGTCCTGTGTTCAAAATCAGGTTTGATATGCTTCCTTGAGGCTTAATTCTGGCTTAGCGTTCAGTGTGTACTTTACTGCATGACTCTTAATGGTGGGTCTCTATGAACATTTCTCAAGAGACCTTTCAGTAGTGGGTGTTTTGGGGGTTTGCCTAGTGTCAAAAATTTGTCCTCAGGGATACAAAGTTTTGTATTGTGGACAAAATCAGGTGTTATATGGTTCTTTGAAGCTTAATTCTGGCTTAACGTTCAGTGTGTACTTAACAGCATAACTATCAGTGGTGAGTCTATAAATTTTTGTCTAGTTATCTTTCAGTTTTGGGTGTCAGTTGGGTGTGGCTACTGTCACAGATTAATGGCCAGGGATACATAACTTTGTACAGTGTTCAAAATGAGGTGTGTTATGGGTCCTTGAGGGTTAATTGTAACTAAACTTTCAGTGTGCACTAAACGGCAGTTCTTTCAATCGTGGGTCTCTATGTACTTTTCTCAAGAGACCTTTCAGTTGTGGGTTTTTGGGGTGTGTGCCTTTTGTCCCTGTTTTCTCCATAGTGATACAGAGTTTTGTACTGTGTACAAAATCAGGTGTGATATGGTTCCTTGAGTCTTAATTCTGGCTTAACGTTCAGTGTGTACTTAACAGCCTAACTTTCACCGGTGACTCTCTATGAATTTTTTTCAAGGGTCGGTGTTTGTTGCATGTGCCTAGTTTCAAAGTTTCTTGCGCAGCGATACAGAAATTTGTTCACTCCTAAAAATGTGGTTTAATATCATTCCTTGAGGCTTAATTCTTGCTAAACCTTCAATTTGCACTAAGCACCATAAAGTTCAATGTTGGGTCTCTATGAACTTTTATCAAGAGACCTTTCAGTTGTAGGTGTTTTTGGGGTGTGCCTAGTGTCACTGTTTTGCCCTCAGAGATACAATGTTTTCTACTGTGAACAAAATGAGGTGTGATATGGTTCCTTGAGTCTTTATTCTGGCTTAACATTCAGTGTTTACGTAACCGCATAACTTTTAGCGGTGAGTCTCTATCAATGTTTCTCAAGGTATCTTTCAGTTTTGTGTGTCAGTTGGGTGTGCCTATTGTCTCAGGTTTTTGGTCAGGGATACGAAGTTTTGTACTGTGGGAAGATGAGGTGTGATATGGGTCCTTGA
>NW_006202965.1:0-549 GCF_000334495.1 Tupaia belangeri chinensis
TTCCAGTCCATCATGTACTGCTGTGTGACTCTGCCGTATAACTCCTACCTTGCAGGCACTGTGCTAGGCCCTTGGTATCAGAATTAAACAGATTTTCATTGCCTCTGTCACTGTGATGTTTATAGTCCAGTGATTATACAGAAAGTATTGGGTTTGTCATATAAAACTCAAAAACAAAGAGTATTCTGCTATTGTCTTGAAAATGCATAGAAGGAGAATTCCCTTTATAATTTCCTACTAATAGTTCCTTTTTTTTTTTTTTTTTTTTTTTTTGGGGGGAGAGAGATTTTTCCTGAAGGGCACATGTGCTCACTAGAGAGAAAGAGAAAGAGAGGAATCACCCCCTGGGAGGTGGCCATGCCACAATCCCTTTTCCTCCATTCTCCTCTTGGGATTTTGGGCACACACATACATATACCTGGCATGAGCTTTAAGCCACCAGGTACAGGACTCGAACTGCAGTCGACTACGTGGGAGTCCAGCGACATAACTATTATGCCATCTACTGGTTCCTATAGTTATTTATTTATTTATTTTTTAAGTTTCTTT
>NW_006202966.1:0-257 GCF_000334495.1 Tupaia belangeri chinensis
AAGGTGACTTTTACAAGTCTTATATAAAACAAATCTGAATTTAAATATTTGTAAAATATTGATTTTTATGGGAGAATTAACCTACATCCACTAGAATGAAGGGGAAACAGCAAAAAATGTATGGCCTAAGGGTAGAAACAGAATCCTAACCTGTTTTCTGGCTTTGAGCAAAGTTCCTTGGCGTTTCTTTGATTTAAGTTAAAACTGGTTTTCTTAGTAGTAATGAGTGAACTCACCATTGAAAGTAGTTAGATTAT
>NW_006202966.1:2147-19240 GCF_000334495.1 Tupaia belangeri chinensis
CGCCAGAGGTGGTGTGAGAGGAGGGTGGGAAGGGACAGAGGGACAGAAAGAGGAGTGGAAATAATTCTAGGAAGTAGAAATGGAAAATTTTTTATAATGTGCATGATCGAGTCACTATGGAGTGTGTACTGGATGGGAGATCGCATTTTGTGTGCTGTGATGATGCTTAGGGAAGGAATGTAAATTGAGTTACAAAAAAAAAGTTTCAGGAAAAAAATATATCTATTCAATGACTGCAGTATGATATGTAGCCCCAGCTAGGTGCTACTTTATAGGATGCGTAAAGTTAGACTTGTGTTCATGGAAATGTGTGTGTCACCTGTGTTTGCTATGAGGGTATTTGGATTGATTAGGGTCTTTGGTGATTCAATAAAATGTGGGGGGAAAACAGTATAGAAAGCAAACATAGATACCAGAGACAGTGTGGGAGGAGAGCGGGAGATGGCAGAGGGTAAGAGATAGGGAATCAAGGATGGGGCAGGAAACAAGAAATGGAAAATTATTTGCTGACAATAACATGTTTGTTGATGTGCTTGATTGAGACAATATACAGTGTACTCTGGATGGAAAATCTCATTTTGTATGCTGTAATGATGTACAGTGAATGAATGCAAATAAATAAATTGAAATTAAAAAAAAAAGAAAGTTTGGGTTCAAGATTGATTATGTGACACACTAGCTTTGCGAATTCAGAAATGTCACTCAACTTTTAGATCAGAGTTCAAAATTTGTATATGAGCAGCAAAGTATCTATTCACAGAGTTGTTTTGAGGATAAAACGTTAACATTTGTGAGACAATAACTATGGATTAGTAATTAAAGCCTGCTGACGGTCTAAGGTGCCTTGTAGGAATTTCTGTCCTGGGCCCTGATCCTCATAGAAATGAAACCATGTTTAATTATTTAAATTATGTATGGAAGAAGCCTATCCACTGAAAAAAATCCACAGAATATTAACTCAGGCTCTATCATTCACCAACTGTATGAATTTGGAGAATTCATTTCAGTTCCTTGTCATCTTGTACTGACTAGGATTGTAGAACCAAAGTTAGTATTGTATTAAAAAATGTTTGGCAAAATATAAAGTGCTAAAAAATATGTGGGACTGTTATTATTTAAAATTCATTAGATACTTTATTGACTGACAAATGTATTTTAGGTTCTATGCCAGGCTATTCATATTCATAATAACTAATGTTCACAAGGAAAATATTATTTCAATTCACTAATTAAGAAGCTCTGATTGGATATTGTTATTTCAATTCACTAATTAAGAAGCTCTGATTGCAAAAAGAAGATTAATTGCTTCATACAATATGGTTCATCTGTGATGTCCCCAGGACCTAAATCCATGCCAGCCTGATTTCAGGCTTACCAATTTCTTAGTACTCTACCTGTGGTAAGCACTACATAGATACATCTCTGTCGATGTCACTTTACATATTAGGAGATAAAATATACAGAAATGAGAACTCGATTAAAACTTTTAGGGGTAATTAGGCTAGTCAATCATGGGTCAGAATTGAGTGAGCAGAGAATAAAAAGAATAAAATTTGGAATGCTCTTACTCAAGGTATTTTGGTTGCAAATAATAAAATGCTACTAAATATGACTTAAATGATACTTTAGCAAATTATACCAATTTTTTCTGATTTTGATGGAGTTTTTTTTTTTTCCTTGTTTTGGAAGTTTTTTTTGTTTTTGTTTTTGTTTTGTTTTTTGCTATAGGGCAAGTGCGTTCACCAGACAGACAGAGAGAGACAGAGAGATAGAAAGCGAGAAATCACCCCCCAGTTGGGGTGGTCACGCTGCAATCCCTTCTCCTCCATTCTCCTCTCGGGATCTTGGGCATGCACACACACGTGCCCGGCGTGAGTTTAAGACGCCAGGTCCGGGACTTGAACCACGGTCGACTACGTGGGAGTCCAGCGACATAGCCATTACACCAGCTGCTGGTCCCTGATGTAGGTTTTGATTCAGCAGTTAAATCTTTTTATTTGTGATGCTGGTTCTTCTGTATCTCCCTCCACCATTATCGGTGGTGATAAAAGCATCTATCCCCTCATGGTTATAAAAAAGTGCATGCACAGATATGGTTCATCGCTTGTTGATGATGACATGGATGGTATTCTCACCTGGTCTGGTCTGAAGTGTATTTCATGTTGGATAAATTCTCTTTATAATATAAATGATGTATGGAGATTGAATGTATTAATAATAATAAAATAAAAAAGAGAAAAATGTGCAAGCATTCATTTTTACAAACAATGATGCCTGAAAACAAGAAATGGAAAATAACACATTTGTCTATATTTATAAAAGAGAGAAATATTTCCTAGAATTCACCTGGGCCAAAACTGGGTCACAGGCCCCTTTCTAAACCAATCACCAAAACACAGGGAAAGTGATTATCATTGAGTCTAAAACTGATCATGCTTTACATCTAGAGTTCTTAGAGAGAACTCCACCTGCCCTGGATATTTTCCTTCCTCATCCCTGAAGAAAAGAGTCTTACGAGCTAATAAGAAAGATAGAATGTCTCTCGAAAAAGGATCCAATACTTCTTCCCCTGCATAACTACGAATAGTTTCTGCCCTGATGAACTTGAACCACAGAAGACATTTAGAAACTACTTGCATAATATAGAATATGATTTTTTTAAAAGATAAAACAATCTACTGTGTAACATTTGAACCAATAAATTTCTCTCTGGTGAAGTCCTATTTTGATAAAATATGAAGCAAACTTTGACCTGTTTTCTCATGAATATATACAGGAAGACATACATTAATAAATAATTCTACACTAAATTTATGGTCACTGTAACATTTAAAAACCTAGTGCAAGTCATACAACAATCAGATAGCATACATCTCGGAGCAGATGGCCCCATTTCACCGCATAGGTTAATGAAGACAAATTTGCTCACGGATTTGAATTGAGGAGCAGAATGATGACAGATAAGAGGGCTCTAAAGATTCATTTTATTCTTACTGTATAACTCATTTTTTCCCTTACAAATATTGATGCCAAGGATTCTAGAATTTAATGGATATAAAATAGCTCAAAATACCAAGGCAAACCATGGTGAGCCCCACAATTTAAAGCAGTATTTGCTTTCACCGAAGGTATGTAAGTGGACTTCAGGAATTCTAAAATTATATTCAGAATACATCTAGGACTTTTGTATACAAGTGCATATGCATTTGGTTCTGGGGAATTGATTCATAACTTTGATCAGGTTTCACAAGGGGCTGGGGACCACACGGTATCAAGCTACTGCTTTAAATTGTGTATCAGCAGAATACTGGGGGTACTATTCCTCTAATCACTATGAAATAGTGAATGAATCAGGGTAAGCTGCAAACCAGAAGCTAGAAAGAGAGGATGAGGAGGATGGGGAGAGCCCAGATAATAGACACGGGGGTGCAGTAGCCAAGGGAAGGAGGTGAAGAGCACCATGGCATCTTTTGTCATACGCATCATCCAAAAGTACCTTCTTTGGTAACTTGTTTAATCTCCTCTACTAAAAGGCGATGTCCATAAAAGAGAACTAACAGGGCTCTATATTCCTGAGGTCTGGACCGCTGAGGAGAGTGGACATCCTATAGTTGTTGAATGAGTGTAGCATTAAATAGAACCAGTCCAATCCATTTAACTAGGGACTTTCTACCACGAAGCTTGAACTAGACTGAAATCTACCAGCAAAACATCGACTGTGCTAAGTCGTAGTCAAGCGATGGCTGGTATGGACTTAAGTCACCTGCTTAGCTTCCTAGGAGGATGCTGACAGGCAGAGACTGCATTTTACATCCACGGCCCCATTTAATTTCTTAAATTAAAACAACACCAGGGTTGAATGGTATAGTGTATCCAGTTGGCAAAGCAATGTTCCTGTCTCCTTGTAACCTGCTGTTTTCTGGACTCTGGCATGGATCTAAAGGAGGAAATAGTCTGCTTTACATATTTTCTGTCCCTCTTGCTCCAGGCATGGCAGTGAAAATGGTCTGAAATGGGAAGGAGGGCAAAGGGCAGAGGGCAGGGAAAATGGACCTGTTCATTCACCCTAGTTTGTGTTGACTATTACTGCACGCTTTCTTCTGCAGATTAAAAAAATAAATACTTAAATAAAAAAGCTCCTATCCACTCACAGGGTGAGTCCAGGTTTATGATTTCTCCTGTTGGCATGTTCTTAGAACTTGCAAGAATGGAAAATCCCCACTTGTGGTGCCTGCTGCTGCATGGTCCATTTATGTCCGTGTGAACAACCACTATCAAATGTCAGTGGTCATAGACACCTGCAAATTAAACCTCCACTTCTTTATCTTAAAAGCGAGTGAGAAAAATGGCAGGTGGGGGCCAGCCTGCGGTGTGTTGGTTAGGGCAGCTGGATCACACATGACCAATTGTGTGGTTTGAGACCTGGACCCAGTAGCCTAAAGAAGACAATGTGTGTGTGTGTGTGTGTGTCTGCTCATGCACGAGCATGCATCCCCCAAATCCCCAAAGGTGGGAGAAATGGAGGAGAAGGGTTTGCAGCGTGACGATCTCCTATAGGGCGTTCTCTCTCACTCTCCCTCTCTCTTGCTCTCTCTCTGTCTCTCTTTGGTGAGTCCATGCACACTCGGCCAAGTTAAAAAAAAAAAGCATAAAGAAAAAAAGTAGGCTGAGGGTCTCATTTCAGTGTTCATAGCCTGTCATGGTAGAGTGATTGCTGTCAGTCCCCACGCATGCCTCCCCTGTCTCTACTCCCCTTCCTCGGGGCACTCAACTGCCCACTCTAGCCACAGTCAGATTTTCTGCAGGAAGGAATGTCACCTGACTGTCAGAACCATTCGATTGATTTTGTGACATTCACCTACTCTCTGCAGTGTGGAAAACCCATAGTACATCCGGAGAAGAAATGGAAAAAGAGAGGCGAATTAAATTGACATAAGGTCCTCATGCGACCCTTTGGAGAGAGACCATCCTGTGATTTGACAAAGCTCTCCCTTGGCTTCAGTTGCCCGGAACAACTTGAGGTTTACGATGTAAGGAACAGAAGTCTGCCCGTCAGCCCAGCCCTGTCACTGCCGACTCGTCTGATCTTCACCTAAGACACATTTTCTAGACACCGATTCTCTCATCTATTAAATGGTTCCGAACAAACTGGTTCACTGAAAAACTAAAATGGAGGTTAAGACCAAAGCTCTGGGGACCAGCAGATGGTGCCGTGGTTATATCACTGGATGCCCGTATTGTGGACCGTGGTTCACGTCTCAGATCTGGTGGCGTAAAGCCCATGCCCGGCATGTGTGCATGTGTGTCCATAGTCCAGAGTGAGATGGAGGAGAAGGGATTGTGGCATGACCAATCACACATGGAGGGTGATTTCTCACTTTCTGTGTCTCTCTCTCTCTAGCGAGTGAGTATATCTAAAAGGAAAAAAAAAGCTCTCTCTCTAAAAAAAAAAAAAAAAGGCAAAAAAAGAGCAAAGCTTTGGATGTATATCCTGGATTCCAATCTGCCCATGTTTTGTCAATTATTAACTATATACAACTTTGGGTAAATTATTCGGGCTTTCCGTGCCTGTTTCCTCACCTGCAAATGGTGAGGGTTATAATAGTACTTACGTGCACTGTCGTTATGAACAGGAATAGTGCAGTGGTTCAGGCCCTAGAGCCAGGATGCCCAGGTTCAAGGCCTGATCCACTGCTTACCAGATTCTAGGAGCTCCTGGGTGAATCACTTGACCTCCCTGAGCTTCAATTCCCATGCATTTACCTGGCTTATTAAGGAGCATTACAAATAGTCAATGAGCTGATAATCTCAGTAAGGAATTGAGCAAAGGTTCTAACACTCCAGAGGCATCATGAGCATTCGCTAACTGTTACCTATCATGATTGGAGGACTGAAGTATTTATGGCTTGTCGCATATCTATTATAATTTTGTGTAAGGTATTGTGCTAAGGACAGGCGGACAATATTCAAGACAGACCAGGCACTTTCCCAGTGGTAAATATAGTTAAATTTAGCAATATCTACAAGGGAACTCCAAAGCGTTTGTAGAAAATGAAATTAAAGTACGAGTGTAGCTTGGTGCAAATATTTTTGCTTTGAAATCCAAGCAGATTTTCATGAGCTGTATTTTCCATGAACTCTTTGAAAACTCTATCTATTAGTCGCACCTTAAATTCTGCTGTTTCTTGACCTACAGTTTCTGATTTGGTAGAAAAGCATCTCAGACAGTCCTGGACCTGCTTTGACCTACAATCCCAGTGCATGGTAATCACTGAGTGAGGTCAAGGCAGCCATTGTGTCCTGTCTTGGCAGCACTTTATCAGTTCATCAACTCCTACCTGCTGAGCATGGCATATCTGCTGGCTCAGGTTTCAGGAAAGGGACCTACAATAAATGGTGAGTGTAGCAGGTTCTGATTCAACTCTAAAAAACTGGGATGGTGTTTTTCCTGTTAGATTTGTGGACAGAAGTCTGACTACTTTTCCTATTTTTCCAAAATCTTTTCAAAGGGGACTGGGCAAGTCATGCCCACAAACATTAACAGACCATTTATTTTCTATTTAACAGGATTCTTCCTACCTCCTGTCCCTGGCATAGTACCTTTGAGATGTGAGAGAAAAAGGGCCCTGACGTTCGAGGAGCTCTGCCTCTTCTAGGTGAGAAGCTTGGTTACCCTGCTACTGAGGAGTGGCATGTTACTAGCAAGATCGCCATCTTTCGGGAGCTCCTTGGAAGCTCGCCCCAGACCTGCCCAATCAGCACTTTAACAAGGCGTCCAGGGGATTGCTGTAACAGGAGGGATTGGGAGACAATGCCTCACACCAGTGACAATTAAAACTGGCTCCACCAGAGTCACCTGGGAAACTCAGAAAGTGACTACTGCTTGCTTTTCCACCGCAGCAATTCCAGTTTAACTGCATGCTCAAATATTGGAGATATAAAATGTTTTTCTCAAACGGTTTAATATGCAGCCAGAATTCAGAACCACTGGGCTAAATCCTGACGAGTCCTAGGTCTTGATGTCAAAATTGAACGATTTCTTTCATGTGCTCTGAATACAAAAATATGTAAAGGTTGGGAACCAGCAGTTAGCGTGATGGCTATGTCGCTGGACTCCCACGTAGTCGACCGCTGTTCACAGCCCGACCCGGTGGCTCAAAAATCACGCCAGGCGCGTGTGCGTGCGTGCCCAAGATCCCGAGAGGAGAATGGAGGGAGGAGAAGGGATTGTGGCATGACCATCCCCCCTGGGGGGTGATTTCTCGCTTTCTGTCTCTCTGTCTCTCTCTGTCTGGCGAGGGCACGCGCCCTATAGCGAAAAATCTCTCCAAAGGAAAAAAAAATATGTAAAGGTACATCAAAGAAAAATATTTTGTGGTTAAGAAAGTGTTTCTTCCCCAGGTTTTGCTCTCCTATTCTGTGTTCAGGATCCCTGGAAGTTTTCCCCACTGTAATTTCAGGGTTTAGAGCGCTGACCTGCTTATGTTCAGATGGAAAACAAAAAGTCGGTTTCCCAGGTGGCTGAGCTCAGGCCATCTGTTAGCACCGCACAGCGCGGGTTCAAAAGATGGGACTTGCCAGTTCATCTGCCGTCAGGAGGCACGCATGAGACCCGAGGGCCTCTCAAGGCCGGTTCACCGTACGCATCAGGGTCCCCGCAGGAACACGGCTCAGTGGTGGGGCTCACCTACTACACTTCAGGGACTCCCCTGTGAGTGCCGCCCTTGTCGCTACCATTCCCGGATGCCCAAGGACTAGCACCGTCCTGATGCCTTGGACGAGCTGGCACCGGACCCAGTGTCTGACAGCAGCCCTTCAGACACCATGGGAACCTTTAAATATGCTCGCATCCAGAACTTCAAGTTCGTGAAAAAGCTGAATTAACGTGCAATGGAAAGAACACAAAACGCGTTGTTGTAGCGCCCCCTGGTGGCGATTCTGAAGGTGCGCGGCTCTCAGAACGGTGACACACTCACAGATGGGAACGGGTTCCTTAGAGAGCACCAGACAAATGTCCTAAAACGTAGTTGGAGGCAGGAAGATCAGTATTCAGCGAGTGCATTTTTTAAGGCAATACATCCAGGAGGAAACTGACTTAGAGACTTCGGCTTCTGCACTGAAGGGCCCAGGGGAAGTTAGACACCTCTCCCGTTGCCCTCTTCAAACGCACACGAGTGAGTACAGAAACTCTCACAGTTGTTGTAAGGATTACTTGAAAGCCATTTCCCCCTTAACTTCCCCCACTTCTGTAGAAGTGTGCAGCATTCAGGAATTGGATCTCATTCTTTCTTTCATCCTCCCACATTCAACTGTGCAGTTACTGTTTATTTTCCACCCCTGCGCTCCACCTGCGCCCTGCTAGGTATCTGGATCAGCGGCTCCCCACACCTACTGGCTCCCACCTGCACTAGCTGGGAAAGCCTCCTCCTGCCTCCCCCTCCCCGGTAGGCGGTAGGCTGGAGCTCCAGGCTACATGTAGCAGACGGGGTGGAAGATATCGCAGGTCATCCTCCGGTCCAATCGGAAATTGGACCCTGGTACTTAGAACACTCCGTGCCCTGGCCTCTGCGTCGTGGGAGTACTGGAGCTGCCTGTGCCCCCTCGCACCAGGCCGCCCACCCACACGCTCCTCTGCACACTGCTTTCCTTTCCGCTTATTTCACATCTCAGGGGCTTTTCACAAACCGTCCCAGCCCGTGATAACACGTTTCTCACTTTTTTGTGCAAGTCTTAGTTGGCCTGGGCCAACGGCATGTCTCAGAAGACCCCAGGACAGGAGCCCAGGCCTCTTCTCCGTGGGTCTTGTCCTGCTCTCAGTGCACCACCTCCTGGGCCTCAACTTCCCCTCCAGGAGATGGAAGGATTTCAGAGTACTGCTAACGCTCTGTAGTTGTTTGTTTTATGGTTTATTTTTTGTCTCCTCTACTACACTTGAAGGTACCAGTTCCTGGTACCCTAGAGGGTAGTGTTTTTCTTGTCAAGCAGATAAAAAAACAGATGGATGCATTGTTATAAAATTACTGGGCACAAGCAGGTCTGAACTGACCCTCGTTAAATGGCAGTCATTTCTCTTTCCAGGAAAACATGTGATCCATTACTCAGGTGAAGAGGCAGTTACGAGCTCCTGCTGATGGCGTCCTCACTGTCACATGTGCTGCAATCAACTGAAGGTGTGCTCTCACTGCGCTTGCAACGCAGGTGATGACGCCACCAAACCTCAAGTTCAAGAGTCCTTCAATTTCCCTGCGTGTTTCAAGACTAAGAAAGGACCCGACAGGGCCGGCAGGTGGCATGGTGGGTGACCATGGGTCCAGTCCCAAGAGGCTTGCCCTCTCACTTTCTCTGTCTTTCTCTCTGTGTGTCTCTCTCTCTCTGGAAATATTAAAATAATAATAAACAAAGTTAAATAGTTCTTTGAAAAAACGACCTAACAGCATGCTCACAGTGTTACATATACATGTATATATTTTTTTGAAAGATATGGACACACCACAGACGGATGAATGAGTGACATCAATTCAAACAGGGTTCTGAGAGCGTTCTTGCACAAGAAAACGAGAACGCAATGATGCCATGCAGCGCGTGCATAACAGGAAACTGAAAGAGGTCCTCTCCTGTTTGACAGCACTCTGGAAAATGCAAGGGTAGCGCCAGGAGAAACTTGTGAAGAAAATACCCCGAAAAACAATAATGCTACTTTTAAATATGCCATCAGCCATTTACAAAAAGCAATTATTTATCTTTCCATTTGTTTATTATTATTTTTTTTTTAATGTAGAAAATATTATACAAACACACTCAGTCTCAGCCTGGCGGTGCCGTCCTGGGGAACTGAACTGCAAGGCTGGCCTACACAGCACTGCCATAATGGAGGAAGCTTCTGAATTAAAGTGATATGTTACCTTGTCTTTTCCAGGAAGGTATAATACACACAATAAGATTTTAAAGGTGGGAAAGAAATAGAAGGGAAAAGAAAGTACTACTGGGAAAAGACGAATCCCCAAATGGAATTAATGTGCAGAAGCAGGCCATGAGGTCTTCTGATTTTATTAGCAGTTGGCAAAAACATGTGTCTGAGTCTCCTAACCACCAAGAAGAAAGATAAACACAGACCCAGGAATCAGATAACCTGCTGAAGACAAAGTGAGGAGAAGCTGGAAGCCTATTTGCCGAGGAGAGCACATACATGCTCTTTCTGGGCTTAGAAGAGAGAAAATCCGAACTTAACCAGATCATGTTTTGAAATGTGATATATTGAGTCATGTCTTAATTTACATTTCAGTCACATCGAAGGGGCCAGTGTCTCTGCCCCTCTGTTCCATAATTGTAAGTGGTGTCGGGTGGCAGCAAGACGGTGGCAGTGGTTCCACGCCTTCCTTTTCAGGGTTCACGCAGAGGTGGAAGACTGAGTACCTCTCCCAGGAGAACTGGCCAGTGCCTCAGTTTTGTTCATCTGACTCAGTCCTCCAGGCCAGAAGAATGCTCAGTCAGGTCTACACCACGTGCCCGTTAACGAAGGCAGCACTGAGTGCACTCAACATCCCCGGAAGCCCACGGACCCTGGACGCACAGAACAGAGAGTCTGGGGGACGTTGCCGGGGCTGGCAGGGCTGGCAGCCATGACTAACGTGTCGGGGTTGGAGGCTGGGCTGTGAAAAGGACACATACCACCCATGATACCGTAGAAGGAAAACCGTACGTTGAGCGATGCTCAGTGTACATCCACCAGTTTAAATCTGAAAGCCAATGAGGGACCAGCAGTTAGCGTAATGGCTATGTCGCTGGACTCCCATGTAGTCGACTGCAGTTCGCGTCCCGGACCCGGTGGCTTAAAACTCACGCCGGGCGCGTGTGCGTGCGTGCCCAAGATCCCGAGAGGAGAATGGAGGAGAAGGGATTGCGGCATGACCATTCCCCCTGGGGGGTGATTTCTCGCTTTCTGTCTCTCTGTCTGTTTGGCGAGCGCATGCATCCTATAGCAAAAACCTCTCCAAAAAAAAAAAAAAAAAACCAAACAATTCTGAATTCAATGGGGCTTACGTACGTATTGAATCCGTTTTTTCATCCACCAAAACCTTCACTACGTCCGTCTCGAGGATGGCACACTGCCAGGCTTTAAGAGCCTAGCAAACACACAGCGTCCCCTGGAGGGCAGAGGCAGCGGACGTTCAAAGTGCAGATGGGAAAGGAGGGGCAGGGAGTTCCACAGAGGTGGTGAAGTCCAGGTCAGGAAGAGAAATCCGGTGTTTGGAGAAGTCTTCTCAAGAAGGGAAGGAAAGGGAACCAGCAGTTAGCGTAATGGCTATGTCGCTGGATTCCCACGTAGTCGACCGCGGTTCGCGTACCGGACCCGGTGGCTTAAAACTCACGCCGGGTGCGTGTGCGTGCGTGCCCAAGATCCCGAGAGGAGAATGGAGGAGAAGGGATTGCGGCGTGACCATCCCCCCTGGGGGGTGATTTCTCGCTTTCTGTCTCTATGTCTCTCTCTATCTGTCTGGCGAGCGCACGCGCCCTATAGCGAAAATCTCTCCCCCCCCCCCAAAAAAAAAGAAGGGAAGGAAAGAAGGAGGGGAAAAGGCATTTCGGGCTGGAGGAATAGCATGTGGAAAAGCAGAGACATGCGCTCTCTAGTTAAGAGTAGTATGATTTGTTAGACTCTAAGGACTCAAAAGAAGGAAACAGCAAATGGTTGAAATGATTACTTGGGATCAACTTACGTAGTGCTGAGGGGCTGACACTTGAACTTATCAGCCTTAGGGCTCGCTGGAGTGTTGTTAGTAGAGGGGTGACATGAGGGTGAGAATTCAGACACTCTGGGAATCAAAACAAACCACTTTATATTAATCGTAATGAGATAGTTTATAACAGGACACATCAGGGTATGGCGTGGACGATGCTATCTATTCCTTCCGAGTTGCTCTTTTCCCTGTTTATAGGATGGGAAACTGTTTTACTAAACACACACACACACACACACATGCACTCTTTTAAGATATTTATTAAAATTTCTTATTTTATTGAAATGCTACTCATCTCTGCTCATTTGAAGCAATGCTAAGAAAAAAATACACTGAGAACATTTTATTTGGTGAGATGGAGCGCTGTCTGCTTTTCACGTGGTTGAACACATTTAGGGCTTAATTGGCCGCACTGCAAAAAGTGAAGGCTGAACCAGGTCCCTGCAGTGCAATCTGAACAACGACCACTAGAGGGCGAGCTTACCGCGCGAAGGGCCCGCGTCGCACAGCGGGTTTAATTCAGAGCATGACTGAGCAGCCAAGGTGACCTCTGCAGAGGTGAGGGATAGCCCATTACTGCAAAACGAGAGGTCAGTCTATAAAGTGACAGAGATGAAATATCATTTGAGCCACTTTGAAGCCACGCTGACCAATTATACCCATCATAGCCCAAAGGTAATGAAAACCAGGACGCCAAAGGGTGGTGTCATTTGGACGGGATGACCTCCAAGGGAAGAAGGGACGAGGGTCAGGCTAACCAATCTTACCGTCACCGGAGGGAGGCAGAGGATGTGGCAAACACATTAAACTGACTCCCGAAAATGGGGTCTAACCTGGTGTGTTCCTAACAGATCAGAACAGGGCGGGTGGTGCTGTTTTCAATGAAAATAATGGCCAATCTACTGCGGACTTGGTGTCCATGGGATGGGAATGCGTTTGTTTGGAAACCAATTGCTCTGTAAATACAAGCGTCGCAGTTCTCAGAGAGCCTGTAGGCAGTGTTTCTGCTCTTGTGAAAATCTTGATGATTTGGGGGACAAGTTAAAAGTTTATGAAAACGAAGCCAGTGTTTCTTGCAGGACACTGATGGGCTGTCTGCCTCAGACTCTCCTGGGGGTACTGCCAAAATTTTAATTCTTTGGATCCATACCAGTTCTCTCTAATCAGAATTTCTGAGATTTTTTTGTACAATCCTTGTGTAATTTATTTCATGTACAATGATCTGAAGGAGATGTGGGGTCATACAGCATCACAGCTGCGGGGGGAGTTTTGGGGCACCAGGCTCTAAAGGGAGCTGAGGTCATCTGTTTGCTCATACACATATACACCTTAAAAAGAAACAAAACCAAAAAATTGAAACCGTTTTCAAAAACTTAAACTGACAGGCAGAGCCTCCTTTGTGTGAAATGCCTGTCTTGGGTAAGCACTGTGTGTGCATTATTGTATTTTAATCTTCCCCACACTAGTGAAGAAATACTGTTACTCCCTTAGACAAAGGATGGTGAAAAACAGCTTCATCCAGCTTAAGTGACACGTCCGAATTTGTGCACTTAGGAAGCAACTACACCAGAAGTCAATGTAAGATCTTTTACTCTCAAGTTCTTTATCTAAGGAGGAGATGAGAGAATTATTCAAATATGTACTGGGATTCATGTATTAATTTTCTTATTGTATCTCCCCCCCCCCTTTAATTTCCAGAAATCATGTGCATTTGCCAGAGAGGGATAGAGAGAAAGAGAGAAAGAAAGCACCCCCAATAAAGCATTGCCACACTGCAATCCCTTCTCTTCCACCTTTCCATCCCACTGGGGGACCTTGGGCACTCACACACACAAGCCCCAAGCAGTCACCAGTGCGAGACAACCCCAGTTGGTCATGTGTGAGCTGGCTCCCTCAGCCACAGAGCTGGTTCAATTTTCTTATTAAATCTTAATTCTCAGTTACTGGACTAAGTGCCAACCCCCCACACACACACACCCACACACACCCACATACACACACACTCACACACACACACACTGATTGGAAATCTATCGGGCTAAGATTCAGCCAATACTCTGGGTTCTGCTCTCCAGAGTTCCATGGGGACAGTCTAGTCTCTGACCTACAGTGCGACTTTAGAGGAAAATATAAAAGAGGGCTTGCTTCCCAGTGCTTTCCCTTAGGGAGGAAATCCTGTTTTTCTGGATGCTTTGGCTTAGAGGTATGTTTGTTGGGTTTTGTAAACTCTGGACCTCAGTATTTAAAGTCAAAACAAGGTCAAACACTTCATCTCTACCAAAAAATAAAGGAGATAAAAATCCTGGAAGCACTGTTACAGATTTTTGAAGATTCTGTAAAGAATCATATTTCATTCTCATGAAAGTGTTGTCATGAAATACTCTATCATAAAAATAAAATATGGCTTTATTTTCTCTTCTTTTTAGATTTGGCTATTCCAGTTAAATAAAGAAAACATTTTTTTGGTACATTGTATTTAATTTCAGCAGCAGGTATCTAAATATGTCAACCGAGAGATCAAATCCAGATTTTCATTGCTTTTATGTATAACGTTGGTCAGCCTCCCAAATATGTAATAAAGCAACAAACACAAAAAAGTTAACTTTTAAATGAAGTAACACACACACACACACACTCACACACTCAAGATTTACAGAAAATTCCTCTGGAATCCACGGCAATAGAAAGAAAAGATAAATAACAGTATTCTCAGGTAGACACCTCTGAATTTTAAATTATGAAAATATTATAATTTTTTATAAATAATAAGTTTGTCCACACTTGTTTAAAATAAGAATTGTTGGGAACCAGCAGTTAGCGTAATGGCTATGTCGCTGGACTCCCACGTAGTCGACCGCGGTTCGCGTCCCGGACCCGGTGGCTTAAAACTCACGCCGGGCACGTGTGCGTGCGTGCCCAAGATCCGAGAGGAGAATGGAGAGGGATTGAGGCGTGACCATCCCCCCCTGGGGGGTGATTTTTCGCTTTCTGTCTCTATGTCTCTCTCTGTCTGTCTGGCGAGCGCAAGTGCCCTATAGTGAAAAAAAAAAAAAAAAAACCTCTCAAAAAAAAAAAAAAAAGAATTGTTTCCGTCTTCCTGTTTCCACACCCCTCTCCCTCGACCAGGCTCCCAGTGTATTATCTCCCTTCACAGCTATTGGAGTAACTGCAGAATGGGAGACAGCTAGAGGGTGAGTAGATGCAGACAATACACGTGTTTAAAAATTAAAAAGAGCATACTGCTGAAGTGCCTCTGCTTGCTTTATTCAAAGTCACCGTCACCCTGGCAAACAGCAAAGCGATGTTCTAACCAAAAACGAAGTCTGACGGAGCAGCCAGCAGATGGCAGGGCGTGGCATTTGTACCTCGTCACTTCCGATTTAGGAAACTCATGGATTTCCGTTCCGGGTCTGGGAATGTACCATGTTCATGGTCACAGCCCCGTCAGTGCTATGGACTACTCGGTGCCGTCCTGGGCAAAGCGAGGCTGCAGCAATAACAAGTGACTCGAAGGCCCAGAGGCTTCCAAGGGCAGTTCTCCTTCACAGTATGTGGTCAAGAGATGTGGGCAGCTGCTCTGTCAGGTGAACCCACCCAACAGTTGTCCAGTGAGCCCAAACTGACGGAGCAGCCGGGCACCCCACGTATCTCACAGCTGGGGGGAAGAAAACACACGGAGAGCGGGTGCTTCACCGTTCCTCCCTCGTCCTTCCTTAGCCTGTGGAAGCCCTTAGGCCGAGTGTGACGTCAGTGGGTCCAAATGTGTAGGGAGGGTGAGTGAATATTTTTATTAACAAACGATAGCATATAGTTTTCACAAATATGCAAGAAACAAGGGGAAAAAAAATCTCCCATGCTGTTGTTATTTTCTTTCAAAAACTCCAATTCTATCACTTACAAAATGAAATAAGAGTCCCTGGGTTGTTACCTGGCATCTGTCCACCTTTTCTCTACCCTTCTTCCCCTCCCACCTCCTACTGCTTTTCCAATGTGCCCCCTAGGTGTGGGCCCTGAACACACCTCTCTTTTCCAGAAATTTCTACCATTCTTCCCCCATCTTTTGCTTAAACAGGTATTTTATGATTCATTTCAAATACCATCTCCTCCTAAAGTCTGCTCTGACTTCTTAATTTCCATACATTTCTCTGTGTGTACAAGACCTCCTTGTTACATGTTGACAGGGTAGTTAGTAGTCTGTACTACAACTGCCTCCCCAAGTAGATTATAAAGTCTTGGAGGACAAGTCTGAATTGTTCTCACTTCTTATATCCAGATCTAGCTCAATTCCTGGCGAACAGAAAATCTCCAAAAATTGTTTGATAAGTAAATGCATTTTTAATGTGTTTCTAGATGGCCTAATTTCCTAACTCTCACTCCTTCCTCTCCTGTGTTGAGATTACTTGGAGTAAGAATGTTAAGAAAATCCTTCCTCAGTTTAAATGCTAGAAAGTGAGGATTCGTGTTAAATGGGTAGACTTAGCTACCACAGAAACAAACAAACAAAAGTAGCTGTGAACAAAAGTATGAGGATGTTTGTAAATATAAAAAGAGGGATGTTTTCAAACAAAATGAATGTTGGTATGAAAGCAAAATGCTAATATGTCATGGATTCTAGGAAAAGAGGATGTATCTCTATAACTGAAGTGGAAGGTGTGGACTGGCCAGTACTAAACGACACAGTGGGATGAAGGAATGAGGGCATACCATTTTAGCAGATGGTTTTCCGACCCAGACCAGTGCATTTAAATTTTGTCCTCAGGGCATTTTGTAGTGGCTAAATCATTTGGCAAAGGTGAGGGATCTGATCAAAGGCCAACCTTCCAGTTTATGAGGAATGTAGTCAGAAAGAGTGCCTTGAGACGGAGGCTAACCATGCAGAGCTGAAGGCGTTTGAATTCAAAACTCAAAACAAATATGGAAGCTGACATTCCTTGAGTATTTTTGGTATACTCGAGTTGGACTGTGTAGCATTTTTTGGCAACATAAACATATCCATAGTTTGGCTTCTTCTAAGCCTCTTTCTTTGGCTGTAGATGGCTGTTTTTACGTGGTCTTCCATTTGTGTCTGTTTCTTAATGCCCTTGTCTAAGGACACTGGTCATGTTAGATCAGAGTCGCCCTAATTACCTCATTCTAATGTAAATACTCCTTTAAAGTCTGTATGTCTAAATATAGTTATGTTCTGAGAGTCTGGGGATCAGGACTTCAGTTTAGGATTTTTAGAGATGGAGGTACAGTTTAACCCACAACAGCTGACCATGTCTAAGAAGTGACAGGGCATGGATTTGACTCCTTATCTGATTCTCATTCCCTGACTGCTCTGGACAGCACATTGAGCATTCCGGCAGGGCAGAA
>NW_006202966.1:19358-31708 GCF_000334495.1 Tupaia belangeri chinensis
CATTCCTGCAGGGCAGAACTGGATGATGGATGACTGACTGGAGAGGACTGAGCTCCCTGGTGTTGGAGAAACTACTAAGACAAAAAGCCAAAATGGAAGAAGCATTCAAGCCTTGCATCACTTCACATGATAATATATGCAAGAAGCTAAGTTGGAGAAATCACTGGCTTCCCTTATTCCATTTTTCCCCACAGAGTAGTAGCACTAGTCTAGGGTCAGCTGGGTCAGCAGATTTGGGGGTTCTCTCACTGTTGGAAGAGCCATGAGAGAGAAAAGATAGGAAAATGGGGAAGAAAGATGTCTTCAAGATGATGTCTTCAAAGTCTCCTCTCTCTTGATCCCAATAATGAGGCCTTGGGAGAGTGTATGAGGAAGGCCTTTGTCAAAGGTCCCAGCAAAGAGGCTGTGAATGGAGCCACCTGTTCTAGGAATGCGATCAGTATAAGAGCTGCCAGCTAGGAGGGCTGGGCATAGTCCCTGACTACCAGCCCCACAGGGATTGCATAGTATTAGCTGTGTTTTAGGTCTGTCTTGGGAAGGGCAGTTCCCCTTTTAATGTTTGTCAGGAGAATCTTTGCAATTGCCAGTCTTTGGGCCTGAAAGATCACATATAGGTTTCTGGCCAAGATCCAGACTCCTCAATGCCTGAATATTTAGAAGTTGACAGAAACTCCCCTAAGGCTCGAGTCTGTGAGCTGTGAGAATACCATATTTATGCATGTGGAGTAATTTTCCCTTGGAGGTGCCTTGAGCGAGACATGATTTCAATTGTGTCTGTGCCACATTCTTTCAGTGGCTTATTCTTGCTCCCTTCGAGGTCCATTAAGTCTCCATTGTGGTGAGTAGGTGGATGGGGAAAAATCATGTTGTCAATGAAATGATTTAGGAAAGGAATCGGCTCAGCCAGTATAGCTGAGTATTTGTGGCTGTGCTGATCTGGAACGAGGAGATTCAAAACTTCTTTGGCAGCACACAGAGATTGCAAACATGGCCTGCAGATCATCAGTTCCAGCAATCTCTTATTAACTTAGATGATATTTTATAAAAGCCAGTAAGTCAGCATTACATAAATAGGTCAAGGCTGACACCATTGGTTTAATACGCAGAAGATAATATTTTGCAAGTAAACAGGGGCTTGAGTATCTGCACATCCATCCTTTTTGCCTTCCTCTAACAAGAACTTGTTATGCCGGAGATTTCTAGAAAGATCAATAGCTGGGTGATTATTTGGGCTGTATTCTTGGCACCAACCTCAGAGTTTTCAATTCCTTATTTTATACAATGCTTCCAGTAATCACCTGCAGAGACATGGTCATCACCACTTTGTAAGTGTCGAAACTGCCTAAGACTAGATATTGGTTCTATCAATCCCATTAAGATGCAAATTGATTATTCACAATTATTAAAACATGGAACCAACCTAAATGTCCATGAACAGATGAATGGATTGAAAATGTGTGGCACATATACTCCATGGAATACTATTCAAGGAAAAACACCCCAGCAAAAAAAAAAAAAAAAAAAAAAAGACCCTGGCATTTGACTGGAAGTGGAAAAATATGGAAGATTTACTGCTAAGTAATGCAAATCAGACTATGAAAGAGAGGCATTGTATGTCCCCACTTGACATACACCAAATGTCTGTACTCCATGGAAGAAACTGAAAGAATGGATGTTATAAAAATATGGAAAGCAACTGTGGATACTAGAGACAGTGTGGGAGGAAGGTCAGAGGAAGAGAATTAAGGGGAAAAAGAAAGAAGTAAAACATTTAGGGGTCACAAAAATGGAAAATAATCTGTTGATGATAATATCTTTAACTGGACTAATATACAGTGTATTCATGCTGGATAAGGTCTACCTGGCTTAAAAATCTCAGCTTTGTGACTAAACATTACTCTATGATCCTGGAAGAAATAGTAGAAATAACTATTTATTTATTTATTTATTTATTTATATATTATATTTGGTGGTACTTTGGGTAGTGCCTGGCATATAGTAAATACTCAATAACTATTGATTTTCACATACTCCTTCCCAGACCAGTGCATTTAATGTAGAATTTAGATATTTTCTCTGCTTCATACTGTTAGAACCATGTTGCTTCATTATTCTTAGTTATTTCCAGATTGCTTTTAGAATTTCAAAATAGTGTTTTAGATAAAATTTTATTTTAGCATTTCTATTTAGTTATCCAAAGCTTATATGCTAAGGTACCAAAGGAGAAAAAGTGAAATAAAAGGAAGTTACAAAATTCTGTAAGAAATCAGGGTAAGCAGGCGATTCTTCTCTCAGAATTTTTTCTCAAGAGACATAGTAGAAGAAAAAGTATAACAAAAAGAATACAAAATTACTTAGGTGACCATAATAAAAGGCAAAGAAATTGACAAATCTAACTTCATCTTCCTGTACAATAAATATGACTAACACTGAATTTGAAATGTTTGTTCTCTATTTTAAAAAGAAGAGGAAAATATTATGTAAATGATTAAAATTATCCTCGGTAAATGTTTTGTATTCTCTTAGCTCATGGTGATGTTTTTAAAGTCATTGACAAAAACATGAGCAAAGGAATTTTTACAAAATTACTTTTGAACCAATGATAAAGCAGAAGAAATTGATAAAGCAGATAATAATATATTAAAATGTGTGTTCCTTACTGCCCATGTGTAAATACAATGTTTCTTAAAATCAGTCTTTTGTGGAATAGTTGTTAAGTAATATAAATTGTTAGTGATGAATTTCTGACAAGATTTTAGGTGATATCAAGCATTTAGGATTTCAAGAGTCACTTCAACTATTCTCATCCACACTCTCAAAGACAATGCTCATAGTAGCATTGGAGAGTCATGGGAAAAATAGTGAATTTAGTTTGAACCATTGCAGATTTTCAGATGTGTTTGAGAAGATGATTCTCATAGGTTTCTATACATGTCCACCTTGAAACTTTATATGAATGTCTTTTTTTTTTACTTTTGAGAGATTTTTACTATATGGCATATGTACTCACTGGAGAGACAGAGAGCAAGAAATCACCCCATAGAGGAAATGACCACGCCACAATCCATTCTCCATTCTCCTCTTGGGAATATGGACTTACACGCACTACATTTGGCATGTGTATTAAGTCTCCGGGTCTGGGACTTGAACCATGTTTGACTCTGTGGGAGTCCAGTGATGTAACCATTATGCTATCTGCTGGTTCCTATGAATGTCTTTTCAAAATATCACTGACTAGTCTGTACTTAGAAATATTTACATTTGTTGTTTGAAATAACTTTGAATTGCTTGGATTTAAGCCCCAGAAGAGGTGAAATTATATGCACTATTTGGCATATAATAAGTGCCCAATGAATAGTGTTAAAGTCAATTAATGAATATACTCTAATTATGAAAGCTTCACAATCTTAGTCTAGGGAGAGAGGAGGTAAAGAATGACAGAGAGAAGACATTTCAAAGACACTGAATTCTGGGTAAGAGCAACTTTGGAGTAAATTACTTCATTTCTAAAGCTGAACAACTTTGCAAAGGTAGAGTAAAAACAATCTTCTTAGATAATTATGGAGGGATTTGATGAGTCCCAGTATAAACATCTAGTTACGAAACCGTATTGGATCATAAATTTCATCCCAGAGAGAGAGAAAGAGAGGCAGGGAATATCTTTAAAATACCTCTGTATTCCCCTGAAGGATTTTAATAAAGATGTGCCAACACTGATGGGATTTCTGCATCTCTCAGATGGCTCATAAAGCAGGCTTCCCAGTTGGAAGCAGAGATTTATTTATCCATTCACCATTGACATACTTTTAATTGCTGTCATTTCACTTTTAGATTTTTTAGATGTATAGTTTGTCATGCATCTTGCCTATACTAAGAGATTCCTTATATGAAGCTCTTTTCCCACCTGATCTTTGAGAAACGGTTCCTTTATTTCAGGGTATTTGACCACTACAGAACTCAAGTCTTGGGACATTACTTGTGCTAGAAAGAATGACTAGGATTGGAAGAAAATTTGTGTCCAATGGATATATTGATTCTCATAAAATTCTACTTTTCTAGAGGAGGAAGTATGAAGGACATTTGCTCATGATTTTTCGATTGTGGTGTTACTAATGGTAAGATACATGTACTATTTCTTTCTTTTTTTAAAATTTTAATTGATATTATTATTTAGTGTTTCATCAGAGAGAGAAAGAGAGAGAGAAAGGGAAAGTGAGGAAGCAAGCCTCCAGGACCGGGACTTGAAGCACTGTTGGCCATGTGGGAGTCTAGAGCCTTAACCACCACTCTGCCTGCTGGCCCCTGCAGGATTTATTTCTTTTGACAATCTTTTGTTAAACCATTTTGTTAAAGGTAGGACTTTGTCTGATTTTTCTCTTCATAGTATCTGTTGTGCCTGACACAGGGAGAATAATGAACAATGTGTGTTAAATCAAGGAATTTTGTTACTGTCTATCTTGCTAGGTGTCAGTAAAAGGTTGATGATATGGAAAAAAATCAGCTAGTTATTGTCCTCAAAGAACTCTCATGTCAATGGAGTAAACAGATATGTATAATTATCATACCAGGTAAGGATCCCACCAGTTCCAGGTGTTAAAGTAACACAAACGAAGACCACTGAATTTAATTTTAAAAAGTGAGAGAGATTACAGGTTTCCTGCAGGAGATGGTGCTGAAGTTCATTCCTGAAGGATGCCAAGGAATTAAACATATAAAAATGGATAAATGATTATTATGAACAGAAAAATATATACAGATATGGAAAAAATGTCACATTGGTACATATCTAGGTTTATCATAGTGAGAAGCATTTTGTTTAGTTGCTAGAGGACACGTATGCTTGCCAGAGAGAGCCAGAGACAAATAGAAAAGGAGAGAGAGAAGTCACTCACTAATGAGACAGTCACGCTCCAATCTCCGCTCCATTCTCCATCCTGTTGGGATTTGGGGCATACATTCCCACACACTGGTGTGTTTTTCAAGCCACTAGGGCTGGGCTTCAAACCATTGTTGGCTATGTGGGAGCTGGCTCCATTAATACTAGGTCACAGAGCAAGCCCAGAAGCAACTCTTTTCTTAGAATATGTTTTTCTTGATTTTTTTCCCTTTTACTATCAGTACCAAAATACTAACTTTGATATATATTAGATTGTTGGGAAAGTCATGATGCATTTTTGCATAGAAAAACATAAAAAAAAATGCATGTCTTTCCTGATGACCCAGTATTACCTCCAAAAGAGAAATTTAATTGCCATAGCAGTGTTTTGGACTGACCTGTCTCCCTGAAATTTATATAATGAAGCACTAACCCTCACTCTCTCAAAATGTGATAGCATTTAGAGCTGAGGTCTTTAAAGAGGTAATTAAGTTAAATTAAATCATTTGAGTCGGCCCTAATTTGATATGAGTATTGTCGTTCTAAAAAGAGGTAATTAGGGGGGCTGGCAGGCAGGTAGTGTGGTGGTTAAGGTCCTGGACTCCCTCATAGCCGACTATGGTTTGAGTCCTAGACCTGGCGACTTGCTTTCTCACTCCCCCCACCCCCCGCCCGCTGCCCCCTCTCTCTTGCTCAATCTCTCTGGTCAAATTAAAAAATATAAATAAATAAAATAATTCTTAAAAAAAAAAAAAAGAGGGACATGCACAAACACAGAGAACAAGTGATGACACAGGGAGAAGGCAGCTATGTACCAGCTCAGGAGAGAGGTCTCAAAAGAAGCTAACTCTGCTGACACCTTAATCTTGTATATCCAGTCTCCAGAAAGGTGAGGAAAAAGGTGTATTTAAGCCATCCAGTCTGTGTTATGGCAGCCCTAACAGATAGATGTAACCAATAGTGTAACTGTTCCTCCTCTACTGATATAAAAGATAAACTTCCTAATACGTAAGGGATCAAAATGAAATCCTCCCTTTACCATGCTGTATTATAAACAGGGAGCTAGAACAGTATGCATATTAACTTCCCCTGGGTATTGGTATTATTTTTGCCTTAAATATTTTTGTCTTTCCCTGTAACTTCTTTCAAAGATAATCTGGTACCAAATTTTTGCCGAAGCACATGATTTGAGAGTATTTGTGGCTGTTTTTCCATGCAAGGATTCTTGATCAAGCTTCATAAACTTCTGATTCATTCAACTAAAATTACTGAATATATTCTGTTCCTGGTTAAATGGGAGCTAAGTGTTCTAGTTTCATTTCTTGGAAATATTACAAAACCTACTGAGCTGTATTATTTTTTTCCTTGAACAACTTACAAGCTCTTCCAGGAAACCTATTCTTACCACTTCAACTCACATGACGTCCCCTCACGGCTTTTCAGTTGAAGGAAATACATTGTGTAGCATTTCATAGAACAGAATCAAGAATATTTGATTTCAGGCTTTTTAATGATGGTGAATATGGAACAAAGTGTGATTAGAAGGAGATAAATATGATTGGATTACTTTTAGCAAAATAAAACTGAAATTCTGGAATCAAGAAATGCTACAGTTTATGACGGAATTTAGATCTTTACCACAGTACAAAACTACTCTGACAGTAGTCATTTTCAGAATCAAATGGCACTCATCTGTCCATTCCTTACTTCCATTTGCATTTGCAACTATTTCCATAGAGCTTTCACTAAACTTTGAAACCAAAATGGTATGAATGAATATAGTTACTATAGTTATTTCAGAAAGATGAGATTTACTCTGCAGTTTAAAAACATTCTGTGAAAAATTTAGGCTGTTTTCTTTCAAATCTCTAAATCTTACCCTTGGATACTTTATTAATCAAAGCCCAACCAGGAAAACAGAACTATTTTGATCAGCGAACTTGGGCCTGGTGAGGGCCTCCTTCCTGTTGGGCAGAATGCCGTCTTCCTGTCATATCCTCATATGGATGGGAAAGAAATCAGCTGTCACGTTTCTCCTTGGAAGGACCCTTATCCTATCGAAAACACTCCTGTAATTGTTGAAATGAAGAGAAGTTGAACTTAATGAGCTGAATTCTCAGAGGATGGAAGAACAAAGAAGCTAAATGCGAGATGGTGACTTTAGAGGTGAGGAACATTAGGGAGGAATGAGAACACTTGGCGTGGAGTGGAAATAGGGGTGGGTGGGTGTGACTGGGAATTAGGCCATGGAGTATTCCGGCAGAACCTGAAAATATGATGGCCTTGTCAGGTGGGAACTGGAGCTGAGGGAAAAGACGAAACCCTGTAGAGAAAGGGAGGATAATTCCATGGCTTCTGCACTTCTGCTCTCTTGTTTTCAGTTTCTGCAGAGACCTGAAGGCAGAGGCTGCTTAACTGGTGTAGAGCAGGTCAAGGGAAGGATGTGACTACATATCTGACCAACATTAAAAGTCATAAGCTATCAAACCACTTTCATACGATTAAAATTTATATTCGAGACGTTGGAGAGTGCGAAACAGGGAAGTAGTAAGGGAGGAAGAGGGGCTTAGAAAGGACTGGCCGAGAAAAGGCTTGGTGTTGAAGAAGGACAGATGGAGGCAAATTACATTTGTGTTGAGGATGGAAACGAGTTCACAAACTCATGTTTCCAGTAAAGATAAAATGAGTATGTTCTAGTCAGTGTGGACTTCTTTGCTAAATGCCATAGATTTAGCAACAACTACATAAGCAACAACTCATTTCTCATACTTCTGTAGACTGAGATGCTCACAATCAATGAATTCATGCGTGGTAAGGGCAACTTCCTGCTTTGCAGAGGGCTGTCTGCCTGTTTATCCTTACTTGGATGAGAGAGAAATCTTCTCATGTTTTTTTCTTGCCAGGACCCTCATCCTATGAATGAGGGCTCTACCTTTATAAGGTAATAATATTCCAAAGGCTCCATCTCCTAAAACCATCTTATTGGAGGGGAGGACTTAAATGTGTGCATTTTGGGGGAATACAACTATTCAATCATAACAGAAAATATATTGTATTTCAAGTACTATGCCATTCAAAGAAAGTGAATACATTAAAATATCAACCCCTCTTGCCTCACAGAATAACCTAATATGAGAAGCTAAACATACAACATCACTTTTAATACATGCTCCTAAAGGATTATGGAGATTAGCTTGGTAGGTTTTTGAGTTTCAGTGGAACAATATCTTTTATAAAATAAAAAGTAAAAGTCAACATGTGCCACTTGAGATTCAACTAGCTATATTAAGAGGATGGTAAGTTATTTCACTCAGGAGAAAGGAGCCTATGTATGAAAACAGAGGTGTGAGGGACTACATCATTTCACACACTTCCAGGAAGTTTTAACTAATAAAGATAATATCCTTGCAGTTTGGGACATAAGGGCAGGTCATAAAAGGTCGTGGGGACTAAACTGACTTTATTCCACTATCTAAGGGAAGTGTGGCCATGAGCTGTCCTCACCTGGAGCACTTCGGAGATTGTAGCAGCTGACGTCATGGACAATGATTCTGGCCATGAGACTGGAACATTTTATTCGAAGTTGTACAACCTCAAAAACCTCATGGTACTGGCCAGCCCTTCACAGCCTGTGCTTACCATCAGCTTTATAAGAAAAGAGCAGACTGCACACATTCTTCTCAGACCCATAACACGTAAGTCCTCACATGAAAGTTTCTGAAGACAACTATATGCGAAACTTTTCTGCTAAGTTGTTCTCAATGCCTTTTATGAAGTCAAGTCACTCCTCCTAGTTTTCCAGAAATACAATCACTCTCCTTTTAAAATGCCAAGATATCTACTGAGTTTCTGAAGAGTAATGGTTAAAGCACATCTAAAACAGGACAAATTGTCATGATGGTGCCTGTGGAATAAAGTGACATGCTTGAGGTTGGGAAATCAGAGGAGGCTGATGGCACTGTGGGCTGTACAACGTGGGTGATGTGGAAGCATTCTTGGGGGAAGTCCTCAAGGCATCTAATGTTTCTAACATCATAAAACCTCTTTGAGGGGCCAGCAGATGGTATGGTGATTGTGGACTCTCACATGGCTGGCTGCGGTCTGAGTCCTGGACCTGGAGGCTTGAAAATCATACTGGGCATATGTATGTGTGTGCTCCAAATCCCAAAGGGAGAATGGAGGAGAAAAGATTGTGGCATGAGTGTCCCCCATGGGGACCATTCCTCATTTTCCATCTCTGTGTTGAGTGTACACACCCTATGGCAAAAACCTAAAACACAAAACAAACAAAGAAACCTCTTTGAATTATCAGTGTCTTCATTTGTAAAAACAGAATAATAATTATACCTATATTTCCAGGTGTGCTGTGAGGATAATATTTATGTGAAAGTAGTTAGTACAGTGGAGAGATGTCATATAAATCATTACCATGGAAGTTCTGTTGGAACAGGCAGCCCATGGGCTGCTGTTTGGCCACGTAACAGTAGGCCTGGGGCATTGAATGCTTTCTTATCAAGAAATAAAGAGCCCATGAGGCCTGTACCAGGCTTGTCACCTCATGTGGGAATGTCTTCTTCTTTCAGACTCCACGAGTGTTCTTTTGTTATACTTAAGCTTGTAGACTAATGGCAGGCCCCCAACTGGATATTTCAGACTCCACAGGGTGGGTGGGGTCCTTTGCCCTGTGTCAGTGATGGGCTGGGGGAAACAGCTTGTCATGAGGGACTGGTGTACACTGTCAAACAGATCTTGCTCTTTCATTTTTCTATGGGAGTCAATCACTGTATCATCCAGTGCTTGACGGTGTTGTAGTTCCCTTGGCAACTCTGATACCAAGATGGAATGAACAGGGACCAGCAGTTAGCGTAATGGCTATGTCGCTGGACTCCCACGTAGTCGACCGCAGTTCGAGTCCTGGACCCGGTGGCTTAAACTCACACTGGGCATGTGTGCATGCATGCTCAAGATCCCGAGAGCAGAATGAAGGAGAAGGGACTGCGGCGTGGCTATCCACCCTAGGGGGTGATTTCTTGATTTCTGTCTCTCTGTCTCTCTGTCTTTCTGGCAAGCACACGAGCCCCATAGCAAAAACCTCTCCAAAAAAAGAAAAAAAAAAAGATGGAATGGACAGAGCGTTGCAGTCTGGAATGGCACCCATTGAACAGCGTTCTGCTCTTCAGTGCACTCTACCAGTGACTAACTATTGTGTCTATTGTCTTCCTAGCCACCTCCTTTTCTATTGGTATACACACATAGAAAGTTACACGTACCAATGAGAAAGCGATCCAAATACACAACTGAGTGACTCTATTAAATCCATTTTTATGTTCAAAGCAGCAGCAGAGAGTATCCCTCAAGAGCCCCATACAATTCCTGGGCTTGGAACTAATTTTATTTTCACAAAACTAGGTACTGGGCTCAGGCGAATGTGACACATTGATTTCAGACCTGGGTTTCCTATGTCTTACACTGTGGTCAGAATGGACAATACAGGTCCAATTTTGGTCATTCAAGGTTCACTTCTGAAGTCAATGCAACCCAAATTCCATGAATGTGTCCCTGTGGAGGAACAGTGGGACGGACGTTGTCAAGACGGCTGCAAAGTCCACAGAGATTATTCACTGAAAGAATGTCTCTCTTTATTTTCATTTATACTATTTTTCATTCTATAAAATGTTTGAGCCATTGTAAAAGAAGTATTTTGAAGTTTTTGTTGATCTTTCTTCAATGTTGATTTCATGACTAGGCACTGGTTATAGACTAAGCATACAGATTTAATATCATTCCAGTTTTTAATCTTGCATCTTAATACTACTGGAAGTCAGTAGTATTAAGTATTGACTATCAAGGGGTAAAAGCCTAGCAGATTAAAAATGTTCCTATAGAATTTGAGCAAAACACAAAAAGCAAACAGAAAGTACTATAAAAAGACGGGTTGATGCAGGCCTTCAGAAGAAGACACATTTATGGCTCCTGAGAACTAGTGATTTCAGGGAAAAAAGAGAAATGAAGATTTCCTACTGATAATTCAGCCTCCAGCCCATAAACTCGTCTGGTATCAAAATGTAACAGCAAAGCAATTCCAGTTCTTCTTTTTTGCACACTCCTGAATGCTCAGATTGAACTTCAAGTTTAGGAAGAAACACACCATCTATCAAATGAATAGAAATCACTGCAGTGCCACAAGAAATATAGAAAGCAAGAAAATACCTCTCCTCTGAGGAAAAGGATGACTCCTCTTTATCCACAGACAGATCAATGAAAATCATGGAAATATTTGATAAAGAATTTAGAATACTGGGAACCAGCAGTTAGCGTAATGGCTATGTCGCTGGACTCCCACGTAGTCTACCGCGGTTTGTGTCTCGGACCCGGTGGCTTAAAACTCACACCGGGCGCGTGTGCGTGCGTGCCCAAGATCCCGAGAGGAGAATGGAGGAGAAGGGATTGCGGCGTGACCATCCCCCCTGGGGGGTGAGTTCTCGCTTTCTGTCTCTATGTCTCTCTCTGTCTGTCTGGCGAGCGCACACGCCCTACAGTGAAAATCTCTCTCTCAAAAAAAAAAAAGAATTTAGAATACTCATAATGGTGAAGCTAACAGAGATGGAAGAGAAGAAATACAATGAACTGCAGAAGAGAAAGGAGAAAGGAGATGATGAGTTCCAGGAGGTGAGGAAATTCTTGCAAGATCTATAAGAGGGATTACACCCTTTAAAAAGAATCGAATGGACCTGTTAGAGATTATGGTTATAGTACAGGAAGTCAAAAGCTCCCTTGAAAGTATTAAAAGAAGACTAGACCACACAGAAAATACAATTTCAGATGTAGAAGAGAAAATTGCTGGTCTAGAAAAATCCACCAAGACTGAGAAAATGACCCCCCAAAATGAGAATAATATATGAGAAACACTAGATACCATCAAACATCCAAACATCTGGATAATAGTCATCCCAGAAGGTGAAGAGACTCATAAGGGCATTGATAATCTATTCCATGAAATGTTGCAAGAAAAATTTCCAAACCTAGAGAGGCACTCAAAGATCATGTCCCCCAAAATACAAAGGACCCCAAATAGAATCAATCCAAGAAGATCTTCTCCGAGACACATTATAGCCAGATTGACCAAAATCACAGACAAAGACAAGATACTAAGATTGGCAAGAGAAAACTGGCAAGTTACTTACAAAGGACATCGCATCAGGCTATAGCAGACCTTTCATCAGAAACAATGAGAGTGAGGAAAGAATGGGAAAATATATTCTAAGTGTTAAGGGAAAAGCAATTTCAACCAAGAATAATGTACCCAGCAAGATTACCCTTCATATGGGGAAAAAAGACAAGAACATTCTCAGATAAACAAAACCTGAAAGAATTGACCAGCACCAGACCATATCTTTAAGAGGTTCTCAAGGGAGTGCTACATCTTGAAAATTAAATACAGACACACAGAAATAAGAGTTCAAAAACTAAGAAA
>NW_006202966.1:32139-52735 GCF_000334495.1 Tupaia belangeri chinensis
TATATATATATATATATTTCATACACATATATATATGAAACTAGAAATGGAAAATTATTGATGATGTCATGCATTATTAAGCCACTATGAAGTATATTATGGAAGTATATTATGGATGGGAAGTCATACTTTGTATGCTGTGACGATGCTTAGGTAATGAATGTAAATTAATTAATTAAAAAATGTTTCAGGAAAACAAAATACGAAAACTTTTTCTTGGAAAAAAATGCATTAAAAAGTACCTATTTGATGACTGCAGGAAGCTATATAGCCCCAGCTAGGTACTACTTGACAGTATGCTCATTCTACTCACTGAGGTTTATGCCTAAAATCAGACTTATGTTCATGGATATGTATATTTCAGCTGTGCTTGCTATTGAAAATATTTAGATTAATTAAGATTTTTAGTAAATCAATAAAATGTGTATGGGAGAATGCATAGAAAGCAACCATGGATACCAGAGACAGTGTGGGAGGAGGGTGGGAGATAGCAGAAGGTGAGAGATAGGGAATCAAGGATGGCAAAAAAAAAGCAAAATATACAGGAAACAAGAAATAGAAAATTATTTGTTGACAATAATATGTTTGTTGATACTCTTGATTGAGCCAATATACAGTGTATTCTGGATGGAAAATCTCATTTTGTATGCTATAATGATGTATAGTAAATGAATATAAATAAATAAATTTAAATTGAAAAAATGGGTTGAAGAAAATGAGATTTATGACTCAATAAATAATTAAAACATGAGGCCTTTAAAATCCAACAGAGTGACTATAATCCAGCTTCAAGTTATACTCAGAAATTCCTGGAAGAATCCAAAAGATCTCCTCAATTCCCTTTTCAGAAAGTGAACTTTTTTACTTCTAAGTATTCTCTCTCAGGCTACCCAGAGATGAGTACTTAGCACAATGATGAGCAGAGAGTAGGTATTTCAGAAATATGTGCTGGATGGTTGACTGATGTAACTGCATAGTAAGTGTATGGTGAATACATCACATTACATTTTTGATTAATAACAACGTTAAGTGAAGCATTTTTTTGAAAGTTAATTGTCCTGATCCAGAGACGAGAGTTAAAATACATTACACCAGAGTGACATTAATCAAGAGAAAACATCATAAAAGGTTAGTTAATAGGTACTTATTTCTTTTAAGAACTAGGACACCTCAATTTTACTCTATAAAATGTGACATTACTATGGACATTTTCCTTGAATATATTGTGGCATTAACATAGTCTTAGACCTTCACAGAAATGGGTGTATTTCTACTGAAGATGCTCGCATATGTTATATTTGTGTCTGTCCTTAGAGTGCCAGTATATGTTAATGAAAAATGCATTATTTGTCATGGGCCACATGAAAGAAGGCGGTGTGGTTAAAGCTATTGACAGAGTACCTGACTTTTTCACTGACCTCAAATATAGTTGTTCCCCCTTTTCTAAGAGGTGTATGTTTCAAGACCCCTGGTCGGGGCCTCAAACCATAAATAGTGTTGAGCTCCACATATACTATATTTTTTCTATACATATATACCTATGATAAAGTTTAACTTACCAGTTAGGTGCATAAGAAATTAACAAAAATAACTTATAATACAATAGCAATTATAATATACTATAATAAAAGTTATGGAAATGTGGTCTTTTCTCTCAATATATTTTATGGTATTATACTTGCTTTTTTTTGAACTATAATTGACCATGAATTGCAGACAACATTCAAAGCAAAACACAGATAAGGGGGATACTGTATTTTAGTTTAATTAGCCTTAATTCCATCATTAAATACAACATTTGGACTTTGGAAGGAAGCATTAGATTTTTAGAGTTATTATTACTATTTTCGTCTTTCTATTCTTCATGATTTGTCAGAAATGTCACTCCTAAATGGGAGTTAGGTCTCCATAGAACAGAATTTTTATTTCCACTTGTCTCTTTCTATATAGAGCTACTGACAGAATATCGTTTTAACAGCATGAGCTAAAATTCCCCAAGTATACTCAGTGATGAGATAGATCAATCAATCAGTAGGCATAGCAGCTTACATTTTAAAACTTTAAAGTGCTTTTCCTGGTTTCAGAACTCTGATGGTCACACTTACTCCATTACATGGATGGAAATGTATTTTTTAAAAAAGATAGAAACTGCAACTCAAGAGGATTACATTTTCATTCAAAAGAATCAAGCCATTAAGTGGAGTGGACAGAATTTAACTGTAGGGAGACAACATTGCTTCATAATTTAAAGTATAGCTTTTGGAGCCACAAGCACTTGGATTTAATTCCTGTCTCCATCAGTTCTTAGCTACGTGTACTTGGGTCAGATTTCTTGGTATCAAAATGTCACATTTCACTGAACAATGTAAAACAAAATGAGACAATTTCAGTAAAAAATACCTAAGTGTATGTGCATATGTATGTGCATACACACATATGTAACAGGAGACTACAACAGTTCGTGGAAAACTAGAATTGAAGTGTGAGTTTGTTTTTGTGCAAAAGGTTTTGAAATCCATGTATAACTTTTTCATTATACTCATTTTCCATAAGCTCTTTGAAGCCCTTCACGTGTGTACACATGCCTGCACCGCTGCATGCATACATATATATTTAGTCTAGTTAGTAAGTATCTTTGCTATCAGGGATGATGACCTTTACTTTGACAACTCCTTCAATTCCAGAGCTCTTCTAAATAAAATATGCCTATCATTAATAACTATCAGACAGTTGTGATCTATAATGTTGGCATTTGGGACTGGCTAATTTTTTGCTGTCAGGGATTGTCCTGTGCACTGTAGGATGTTTAGCAGCATCTCCGGTCTCTACCTGCTAGATACCAGTTGCATCTGCCTTTCCCGTTGTAACAACCGAAATAATTGCAGATATTGTCCAGTGTCCATGGCAGGGCAAAAATCTTCTCTCTTCAGAATCATTTATTTAAATAAAATGGGATAAAATCACCCTCCTAGTTTAGCTTTACCCTGTAAAACTGAGGAAATTGAGAAAAACATAGTACAAAAATTATATATATATGTATATGTGTGTGTATGTATGTGTGTGTATATATATACATATATATGTATGTATATATGTATATACATATGTATATATATGTGTATATATGTGTGTGTGTATCTATCTATCTATCTATCTCTCTCTCTATATATATATAAACACTTTGAGAGTCTACTTTGCGACAAAGACAGTGGTGTTAGTTGCTTTCACTTCATTCTTCCCTGCGACTCATTCAGCAGCTCCATGAGCTGCCATGAGAACCTCCTAGAATGGGAAATAAGAGGGCCGTCGCTGGTTGGGTAAGTTGTGAGCACTGGGAATTACAGTCCCTGATCTAACCAGCACAGTTAGTGAGTGGTTAAATCAAAGATCACATCTCTATATAATGAAACATGTCAAATTAGTAATCCACCGCTCTGTCACATGTCTGGACGATACATAGGAGTAACAGAGTAAGCAGAGAAGTAATTAAGAGGAATTCTAAAAACCAGAGGAAGACAATATCCAAGGCGTCTGATTGAATCTTTTATATTTAAGTGGGCTTTATCTCTTTTATTACCAGAGAGCAAATATGCTAGACAGAGAGAGACAGAGAGAGGGAGAGGGAGAAATGAGGCACGATCATATTGCAATCCTTCTCCTCCACTTCTCCAACCTGCCAGGATTTTAGGTGTGCAGGCACACACACTCAGCATGTTCTTTGAGCCACGAGGGTGAAATTTGAACCAAGGTTGCTCTTGTGGAAAAGAGCTAGCTCCTCTAACCACTAGGTCTAGGGCCAGCCCCCAGTAGGGTTTTAGTGATCCATTTAAAAACTAAGAGTCAAAATCTCTAGGTTTACGCCAAACTTCATCATAACCTCTTTGAGACTAAGTTTCAGTAGATAATTCAATTTCACACGCTAGACCTTGTAGCACTAAGACATTTGCTAAAAATCTTGCAGTGCCTTGGATTTAAAGATATCAGCTTTTCTTCCTACCTATCAACTTCCATAGCAGAAAATGTGCCCAATGTTTGTCTCCAGGCTCAATGGGTTGTCCTGCGTTTGTCTTGCTTCCTGGTTGTCTCCAGCCTCATATTCACCTCTCTTACTAGTTACCTTTTTAATTCTCCTCTTAAAACTTGCCATCCACTTGAAGGTTATTTTAGAGGACAGAGGTCAGATTACTGAGCTCTATGGTTTTTGACTTTCCTTGTTTAGTCAAGTATCTGGGTAATAATTAAGGCAGGTTCTTAGGATACTGGGCTTCTTTTGAGCACCTGTTGTAATTCTGCTGACCACTGAGAGCATTTTTGTCATTGTGACTTCCATACAGCTGTAGAGTATTTACATCTTTATGACTTCGTTGTCTATTCTAGGAAAATTTTGCCTGGAAGAGTTAAATCTCTCAACTAATAAATAACTTCACTGTTGGCTCTAGGGTGTTCCTACTTATGATAAGAGTCACTATTTTGCTCATCCAGGCAAACTGCTTGCTTATCAATAATTATATTTATAATTGTTAATGTAATTATAACTTACTTCATTAATTCCACTTAGCAGTGTGTGTCTACCAATCCTAAATTATTACATCATAAAATTTTCCCATTCTCAATCTGTACTGTCCTTTAAAAAGTCCACCATAAGCCTCTTTACCACCTTGAAGTTCTATAGACACCCATTTCTGACTCATACTTCCATGTAGGGGAAGATCTCTTCTATGACTATAACATCAAATGACAGGTTCACAAGCTGTTATTTTGAGGTCCACCACTCTGCATGGTAGTGAAATTTGAGGCTCCTCAGTCCTGAAACTGGTCTATAGGCCAAGCCAAGTAAAAAGGTGCTCACAGTGGTGGGGAGACTCCTTTTCTTTCTCGCTTCCTCGAAGGCCCTCTGTGATGTGCTAGTACATCAGCCTGACACAGCTGCTCAAATCCATAAAATTAAAGAGAAACGAACCATGTGTAACATGGCTTATTGCATTTTCAACATTCAATGTGTACTTTAAAATGCACTAAATTTAGAAATAAACTCAAGGAGGAAGATATATGGGAAGATTTAATATACTGAAGGACAAAGGTGTGGAACAGGAAGATGAGAGAAGATATTTCTGCACAATTCATGAATGGCTGATGTATATAAAGGACTAAGGTCCCCTCCCTCCCATTGTATCTCACTGGTATTCTCAACTTCCTCACAGGTCACTTTCCTAGTTCTGAGTCCTGTTAATAAGACTCATTTGGGCCAGTAGGTGGCATGGTGGTTAAGGTGCTAGGCTCCTACATGGCGGGCCACAGACTGAGTCTCAGACCCAGTGGCTTGAAAATCACACTGGACACATGTGTGTGCATGCCCAAAATACTGAGAGGAGAATGGAGGAGAAGGGATTGTGGTGTGGCCATCCCCCTGGGGGGATGATTTCTCATTTTCCCTTTCTTTGTTTCTGTCTCTCTCTTCCTGGTAAGCACAAATGCCCCATAGCAAAAAAATTCTTAAGAAAATGACAAGTCAAATTAAAGATGGCATTGTTAAAAACATATGGAAAGCCCACAGTAAAGTAGGCTACTAAGGTGTTTAGTATATGTAATTCGAGTGCTCTTGATCAACTTGGCTCAGCAAAGTTCCATGTGCATGTAAAGTGCACATCCCATCCTTACAATTATCGTCAAAGTACCTGTCTAGGGGAGTGTACCAAATAATGCTGGAGATGGTGGGATCAGGATTACCAGACCCATAGCCCATTTCTCTTGATAGCAGATGCTGGTGTTAATCAAGAAAATATCAAAGAGAGGGGTACAAAATGAAATTAGAAGGACAAATGTCTTTGTAGCCTGCAGATAAAATTAAAATATGCTCACTCACATCATTTTTAACCCCACCTTATTCAATTGGATGCAGAAACCCTGCTATTTAGACTGATGCTTTTTCATTTCCTCTTATCAGTGTTTGGTTGGCATGTATTCCTTATGAAGAATAATTTTGCTAAAATGTATCATGTCTCAAGCTCTCATTTAAAGGGAGGAGAGACAGTCAAAAGAGTGAATAATGTATAATAGTAAATGGAAGTGTAAGTCTTGTCAGCAAGACTATTGATAATTTGATTTTTTTATATTGATAACTATTGATGATTTCAAGCTTTAGGATGAACTGAGTATTTAGAAATACATTTTCTCCATGTGATAACTAAGAGTGTCCTAAAACAATAGCAATGTTTTCAAAGATTCTGAAGAATTTAGGGAAAAAAATAGCAATTTGTTATAATAGTCACTTTAAAGATGGGTTATCTGACCCAGATAGGTTATGTCTCCAGCCCTGCTGCTGCCGTTTGTATGTGCATTTATCTTTTTCCCATTCGAAGTCATCCTAGACAAACAGAGAGTGCAGCGTATGCTAGCTTGCAAACTCTTCAGGCTCGCCAACCCAAAGACGTGGACTGCATTGGGGCAGCTACAGCCTTACCTTGGTGCCCAGTTTAAATCAGTAATATCTGTACAGTAACTGCTGCAAGCACTAATCTGTCACCAGCCTGAAAGGAAACTTTTCAGTTCTGTCAGTATCATAAGCCTGGTTTGTGAAGTTTGTTTTCAGATGGCTGACTCCATATCTTTAAACGGAATTCAGGTGCTGGCAAGTCCTTCCAGAATAAAATTGCCCCCTGCAGAGGATGTGCTTAGCGTCACATGTTAATGTTTTCCTCTACCACAATCCTGGCCCATTCACAATGTGTTTCATCATGCAGTTGCACAGGTAGAACAGACAGTGAACCATTGGTCGGGTCCATGAGCCTCAGCTAAATTAGAGAGTGGCACAGACTCATGGCTAGCCCACAGTTGCCCTCCACATTGGAATGTCAGGTGGAGTGGCATACTGGATTAGTATCTGGGGTTTCTGGCCTTGGATCCCAGCCTTGACTGACTGTTGGCCTTAGATAAGGTTGTTAACTGTTTCTTAATTTCAATTTCTCCCTCTATAAAGACATATCAATTGATGTTCTTTATTATTATTTTAAACTAAAGTTGTTTCTTTATATGCAAATTGTCATACATGTGTCCAAATTAAAAAAATATATATATTCACATAGATTCTTCTAGGAAAAAAAAAAAACAGCAAAAAGCACTCATGCAGCATCTGACCACAGTGTTGCTTGTGTGCCAGGAAGCCCGTGGCTGCTACGAGGAAGCTGGCCTTCTGCGGACACAGTCATCACCAGCAGGAAACGCTAAAGAAACTGCACTCCGCTTCTGTGGCTGACAGAAGGGCTGCGAGCCTGATCTCCCTGTCCTGGGTAGACTCTGGGTCTCAATGAGTTAAAGCCCAGTAAAAGAAGTCTGCACTTTTATACTCCTACACATTTCTTTTAGGGTCAGAGACTTTGAGAACCTCTCTGGTAGGTTACTTAAACGGTTGGTCAGAGAACTAGCATGTAACGTCTTACCTTCCATGTGGATTTGTTTGTACTTGAGAAACAGCTCAGAAAGCAAACTACGTTTTTCCTTTAATATCATGTGGTTCACTGAGTAGTGAAGAAGGGGAACACGGGAGGGAAAGGTGTGCAGTGCTGTGTAAACCTGCCCACAATCACCTATGAGGAGAGAATTTCATGTGTGGGGCGTGTTCAGCTGTCCTCATGAGTCTCTTTGTGAAAGCCCTTGGATACAATGCATGAGAGAGCAAATACAGGTTAAAAAGCTACGAATACTAAGTGACCAGTGTCATTTACTAGAACAACTCATTTTTCTAAAAGAGGTGACAGGAGCAAAATTTCAAAGAAGAGCTCACAAACTGCTCCACCAGTCTGCAAATGAAAAATCATAGAACACAATCCCCACGTCAGTCCTCCGTGTACTCTCCGGCCTCGTGGCATACAAGGCTCTGAACTTACAGTTCAGAAACTGGGGGAGAAAGTCACCTGGACAGAGAAGGCGATTTCTCATAAGAATTGAAGTCATCCATGGCTTAGTTCACATGCTAGTATCTCTGGAATAACTTCTTAAGATGATTTTATATATTTTCTACCCCAGCATCAGAATCAACCACTAATTAAAAACAAATGCCATTTAAAAACATTGGTATTAATAGGACTTTTTGAGTCTCTTGAAGTCAAAGCGAAAGTTGAATTTTGTTTTATAAAAACAGAACATTATATATGTTGCATAAAACTGTTTTCTTGGGTCAGCTCAATGGCACAGGGGTAATGTGCTACTTAAGCGATGCTGGATCCGTAGGGAAGTCGTGGGTTCAGTTCCCTGGTTGACTTGTGTACTCTAGGCACACAGCCAATGATCTGGGCTGTCTGGGAGGGTTGGGGGGAATCACAGTGTTAGGCTTTCTTTTGGGATCTTATTTTTCTCTCTTTCTACATCTCTTTCTTTCATCCTCAAGACAGAAATAAGCAAATTTAAAAAATAATTCTTTTGATTATATGTTTAAATTACTGATGTAAAAATTTAGTAGACAGATTTTTTTTTTTTTTTTTTTTTTAGGAAATAAAAAGTAAAGAACACTTGAGAAGATTTTAGTTCTAAAAGAGGTGACAGGAGCAAAATTTCAAAGAAGAGCTCACAAACTGCTCCACCAGTCTGCAAATGAAAAATCATAGAACACAATCCCCACGTCAGTCCTCCGTGTACTCTCCGGCCTCGTGGCATACAAGGCTCTGAACTTACAGTTCAGAAACTGGGGGAGAAAGTCACCTGGACAGAGAAGGCGATTTCTCATAAGAATTGAAGTCATCCATGGCTTAGTTCACATGCTAGTATCTCTGGAATAACTTCTTAAGATGATTTTATATATTTTCTACCCCAGCATCAGAATCAACCACTAATTAAAAACAAATGCCATTTAAAAACATTGGTATTAATAGGACTTTTTGAGTCTCTTGAAGTCAAAGCGAAAGTTGAATTTTGTTTTATAAAAACAGAACATTATATATGTTGCATAAAACTGTTTTCTTGGGTCAGCTCAATGGCACAGGGGTAATGTGCTACTTAAGCGATGCTGGATCCGTAGGGAAGTCGTGGGTTCAGTTCCCTGGTTGACTTGTGTACTCTAGGCACACAGCCAATGATCTGGGCTGTCTGGGAGGGTTGGGGGGAATCACAGTGTTAGGCTTTCTTTTGGGATCTTATTTTTCTCTCTTTCTACATCTCTTTCTTTCATCCTCAAGACAGAAATAAGCAAATTTAAAAAATAATTCTTTTGATTATATGTTTAAATTACTGATGTAAAAATTTAGTAGACAGATTTTTTTTTTTTTTTTTTTTTTAGGAAATACAAAGTAAAGAACACTTGAGAAGATTTTAGCTGTTGTATGTACATGGCAATACCTCATGAAATTAAAATATGATTCTTCGATGCTTTTTGTTTTACTTGTTAAATAAGTGCAGGGAAATATTATCCTTTCAAAGGGAAAATCAATTCATCCATTTGCTTAGGGTTTGCAGTGAATTACTAGTTTTAATCTGTAGTAAAAAGGCACAACTAACCTCATTCTTTCTTTTGAACTATAAAAGAATAGACATTAGGAATTGGAAAATTCCTGAAAACAGTTAATGCAGTGTATTTCATAAAGCTACTTTCTGAAGACCTAGGATTAGATAGCTGTGCCTCAGCGTCTACCTAGAGTCTACGAGCAGCCTCCTATCTGCACTTTCTCCCCTTCCAGTTAGAAAGTTTGATTTTTTTGCTTATATTTATGGATCCCAAATCAGCTTTCATTAAAAAGCAAAAACAAACAAAAAAAAGGGGCCAGCACGTGGTGTAGTGGTTATGGTGTTAAACTCCCAGATGGTTGACTGTGGCTCAGGTCCCAGAACTAGAGGCCTGAAACTCATGCCAGGCATGTGTGTGTGTAGCCAAAATCCTAGGTGGAGAAAGGATTGCTGGATGGCCAACCCCACTGGGGGCTGATTTCTCATTTTCTCTCTCACTATCTCTCACTGTCTCTTTCCTCTCAGGTAAATGCATGTGCCCTGTGGCAAAACCCTTAAAAAAAGTTGTATCTACACATATGTTTGTGGGTATGTATACACATTCATATCACTTATACATAAAAGTACATATGATGAAGTTTGTTTAGCCACTGTAATGGTATTAAGGGATAGAAATGTAAGAGGTTAGGCCTTTGGGAGAGATTAAGACCAGGTAAAGTGATCATGGCAATTCATGATGGAACCCTGGCAGGTTGATAAGGTGAGAGAATGAGACCAGAGAAATACAGACAGAGACACTGTTTCTCTCTCTTTCATGACATCCTACCCTGTGCAGCCGTGGGACTCTGCAAGGGGTCCTCACCAAAAGAATACTCCTATTGGGTGTGACCCTTTGACCTTGGACCACCAAACCCATGAGCTAAATAAACCTTTATTCTTCCTATATTACATGTGACATTCTGTTTTTAACCAACTGGGATACGGGACATACACTCAGCTAATATGTCCATCTGTCTATCATCAATCTACCTACAAAAAATTTGGAAAGAGATTTAATAGGACCTTTATCTAACAGATTGACAAACTAAGGTCTGGAGAAGGTAAGTAAATGCCTGGAGAGGAAAACAATTAGCTTGTGACAAAACTAGAAAGATGATTTGCTCTCCAGATCACCAAGTCAGTGCCTCACCCCTGTTCTTCAGGTGGTAAACCACGTCAACACTGAGTGACTGGCAGTGCCAAATCAGTAGAAGATTTTGCATAAAACTAGCGCACTGACAGCATATGCAAGCCTCAGGCAGCAGAGAGAGTGTGAAATGCCGTCATTTGGAAGTTCAACCACAGGAATGTAATTAAATATTTTGAGCCAGCTGGTGGTGCAAGCATGTTACAGAGGCAGCATGCAGTGTCCAGGTCTACGCCTGTCATGGGTGCCTCTGCTCATCCAGCTATCAAAATGCTACTTTTTCCACCACAGAAGGCAGTTCTTACTCTTACTCTATTATGGGTACATATTCCTAAAAATCAATGGGTGGGGAAAAGAGAAAGCCAGCAAGAAAACATAAAGTGCTTAGAGCTGCCACAGGAAGAAGAAAAAAATAAAGCTTCAGAGATTTATGAAGAGAAAAGGAAGCTTTACCTTGGTTAATGAGCAGGAATTTTGCAAGGCAAGTGGCAGAGAGAGAGAGTTATTGGTTGCTAAATATTCTACGTGCCTGCCTACATTTCCGAAATCCCTCATGGTTAGGTTGTAGTTAGGCTAGGGCCATGTGAACAGTTCTAACCACTGGGTTGTAAACCAGAGTGAGTGACAGGGGTCACTTCCAGTCAGAGGGAACTACAGAGGCTGGTAAGCTGGTTCAACATGTTCCTTCCTCCTTTTGTTGCAGAGACAGTGGAAGACACATGTTGAGAGAATAAAGACCTAGGAGCCATACATCCTGGTCCCTGAGACACTCTGTGGAAGGGAACTGCAGAGGACTTCACATGGGACAAGTACATCATATGTGTATAATACTAAGATCTTTAAGTTTACCTTACTGAAGAGTTTATATTGGAGGAAAATTTTTCTGTAAGAATCACTTAATAAAAGCTACATAATAGAAAACAAATTCATAAACAGAAACATCTTATAGTCAAAATATTAAATAAGATCATAGAAAACATTGAATTATTACACACTGTCTATATGCTTTAAAAAGTCATACTATGCACCAGAGATATACAATGGTTATATGTTAATCAGAAATTAAAACATACGCACGCGCCCTGTAGTGAAAACCTCTCAAAAAAAAAAAAAAAGAATTTAAAACATATGTTAGAACATAACAATGATCAAAATAATTATATATTCTTTCAACTTGGTCTTTTATTTTTAAAGTTTTCCAGAGGACACATGTACTCATTGGAAAGAGAGAGGATGATAGAGAAAGAGAGAAAAAGAGAAAGTGAGAAAACACTCCCACTGGGAGATGGTGATGCCACAATCCCTTCTTCTCCATTTCTCTCTCCCTACAGGATTGTGAACACACACACACACACACACACACACACACACACACACGCCCAGTGTGTTTTGCAAGCTGCTGGGTCCAGAAGTCAAACCATGCAGTCAACCATGTGGGACCCAGCTCCTTAACCACTATGCCATCTGCTCACTCGCTCTTTCTCTCTCTCTCTCTGTTATTAAAGAAGGAGTTGATAATGGACTGCAGAAGAGGCACAGATCTATTTAACTAAAGAATAGAGACCAGAATACCACAGTTTATTCCCTTAGCCAAACATAGCTACCACCTTTCATAAGTCCTTTGCATAGCGAGTGAGAATTAGTGTTGGACTATCACTCTATGCTTCCCAATATGTTATGTATATTATCTTCTAATTTTCATTCCATAGGGCAAATATCAATTTTCAAAGTGACTTTTGTTGGCTTCACAGTATCTTACATAAACAGACCCCTACAAATTTACAGTTGCTGAAGGGCATCTAGTTTAAGTGGATCCTGAGTAAATACAACAATCAATGTCAATACGTGGTGGGTGACAGAGCCAGATGATCAGCCTCCACTACAAACTATACATATATAAACCATAGTTGGGATTTTATCTCTGCATAAGCCACAGTTCTGATATAAAAGAAATATAGAACTCTAAAGTAATAAAATCACTGATGGATTCTATAGAGTGAAGCATACCAGAAAGAAATAAAAACTTCAGAAATGCAGCAAATTATTTCAACAGAAAGACTGTGTCTGAATGAAAAATATCTGTGAACATAATTAATTCAGCTCCACTAATTGATTTCACAGAGATATCATGGAAAAGAGTCCTTGTCTTTTGTGGTAATAAAAGCATTTGTCACAGTTTTCATCTTGCTTCTCTGTATTCCATGTCATTCATTTAAGTAAACAAAAATCAAAGTCAATATCAAAGGTCCATATGCAAACCTCTTTGTGTGGGAAAGAAGATTAACTTGAAAGAGATCAGCTTGGAAGATATAACATTTTAAGTCTTTCTTCTTAAAAGTGACTGATGCTCCAAGTAAATAAAACATCTGGATGTTTCAATAATACTCTCATCTCTTCAAAATAAATAGCCAGATAAAGTGGACAAGATGGTAATTGAAAAAAGCTCCAATACTAATTAAGTTGAGTTAAAACAACTGCTTCTAAAAATGCCATTTCCTTTTTTTTCCCAATGGCCTGACTCCTGAATTCAACAACTAACAAAAACAAAAGTATTTTACAATATGAATAGTTACTGAGTAAATGGTATTCTCCTTTTGAAACTGGCATACAGATACACATTGAAATAAGAGAGGGTGGGAAAGGGCAGAGGGTGAGAAATAGGGAATATATATACACACACACACACAAACACGCATGTACATATACATTTATGAAACATATATATACACATATATACATATATTTTTATGAAACATATATATACACACACATATATTTATGTAACAAGAAATGGAAAACTACTTGTTGATGATAACATGTATGATTAAGCCAATATAAAGTATATTCTGGATGGGAAATCACATTTTGTATGCTGTGATGATGTTCAGTGAATGACTGTAAGGTAAATTTTAAAAATAAAGAAAGAAAAAGAAATAAGAGAAAAATGTAGAAATATAATAGATAAATGGACCTATAGAAATTTAGCATCTGAAAAAATGACAATTTAATCACTGGAGAAAGATGAAATATTGAAGCCCCTTGTGAGACAATTAAGAAACTATTGGGGAAAAGGTAGGACTTTATCCATGACTCACACTTCATGTAAAAATGAACTTCCCGCCAATGTGAAAAGTGAAACCACACACTTGAGGAAAATATAACTAACCTTTTAAGTCAGTCTGATTGAAGACTATATTTTTTTTTTGAGAGGTTTTTGCTTTAGGGTGCGTGCGCGCGCTAGACAGACAGAGACAGAGAGACAGAAAGCGATAAATCACCCCCCAGGGGGGATGGCCACACCGCAGTCCCTTCTCCTCTGTTCTCCTCTCGGGATCTTGGGCACGCATGCACACACGCCTGGTGTGAGTTTTAAGCCACTGGGTCCGGGACACAAACCACGGTCGACTACGTGGGAGTCCAGCAACATAGCTATTACGCTAACTGCTGGTCCCATGTTTGAAGACATTTTTTAACTGAGTCAAAATTCCTGATATAATTAGATGAAATCATTTAAAAATGTGACTACATACTAGAAAATAGGGCCACAAGTGGCACAGAGAAAATGCAATGCCCTGCAAAGCCGCGCCCCCATGGGAAGGTCCCAGATTTGTGTCCAGCGGCCTCCCTGCACACCTCAGGTGCATGGCTCCTGCCTGTGATCCCACCTGGCTGACCCTGGGCTGGGGACTGCAGCATGAAGACCTTGTCTAGGGTGCCTCTATTTCTTTCTTGATTCTTTTCTCTCTTGTGGAAGAAATAAATAAGTTAAAAAAAAAATGTCCTAAGTAAAATCAAACTTTTTTTAAAATGGGGAAAATGTCTTTACTATATATCACAAAAAATGGGACAATATCCCTAGTATTTAAAATACTCTTAAAATTAAAAAAAAAAAAAAAAGACCGACAGGGGGCCTGGTGGTTAAGGCCCTGGCTGACTCCATGGTTTGAATCCCAGATTTGGAGGTCTAAGAACATGCTAGGTACCTGTGCCTGCACACCCCACATTTTCTCACTGTCTCTCTCTCTGTCTTCCTCTACAGCTGTCAGGTGAGCACAAGTGCCTTCTGGCACATAATCTAAAATGAAAGAAAAAAAGATAATCAAGAGAATAAGTACCAAAAATTCAAGATAAAAACGGGGGAAAGATATGATCAGTACATAAAAGTTTACAGATGTTCCTAAATTGTATAAAGAGCTATTGTTTTCACTGATAAAAATAATAAGTATATATTAAGAGTATTCTGAGACCTCATTTCTCATTTATCAAATTGATGAAAATTAGAAGGCATGATGTATTCTATTAATGAGGCTGTGGTTTTACAGGCCCTTTTTACATTGCTGATTGAAGTAAAAAAATGTTACTGCCCACTGGGTTGGAAACAGGTCATAAAAATAATAATTTATGTAAAAAAAACACAAACAACTACCAAAAAAGGTTTCATAGCATAAATAGGTTGACTCAACAATACTACTTCTACGAATTGATCCTGAGAAATCCTCCTCAAATATTCCAAAGTAATAGCAAATTCTTTGGGTGCAACTGAAGCTGGAAGTCATGCTTTGGTAAAAATTAGGTAATCATACTCACTTAAGAAAAAACTACACCTACCTCTTCCTCATTTAAGATTTTTCTAAGACTCACTGGACTAAGGCCAAACTTAGAAGAATAAAAGACCCAAAGAAGCAAACAGAATCAAAACAAACCCATTCCCCTCTGAGATCGTGATTTGAGATATACTGATAAGTGATGTTATTCCAAGCCCTGAAAATTTCTGGCCTTTATTCTTCAAACAAAGGGTACTCTGTTTCTGAGACTACTTAAAATCACATAAGGGAACTTTCAATTGCATTTCCAGGAACAAAGCCTAGCTTAGTGGGCCAAACAAAAGTGAATCTTTTATATAGAAGATAGCATTGTTTTGAAATATCTGCTACTGTATAGATTCTTTTTCTTTTTTGCTTTATTTCAGCTTTCCTTTGTTCTTTGTGAATCAAAGAACTGTATGAGTGTTCTTAAAAGCGTCATAGCCTCTACTTTTGCAAAACTCACATAATCTGGAAAAATTATGTATAAAGAAAAGTACTTTTAGTTTTCCCTTCTAAAATAGGAGAGAATGATAAGAAGATTAATTGTACACAGGCTGGTCACATCTGTCTGAATAAGGCTGTAGTTTTTCTAGGTAAGAGTTTATTGTTTTAGCTGAAAATTTTCAGGGGCAATGCCTATGCTTTGGCATTTCCTCAGAGTCTTCACTGTGTGGTCCCTGGGGCCAGACGAAGGTGCAGCAACAATACAAGTCTCTGCGATGCTGGACTAGTATGGGAAGGTGCCTGGTTCGAGTCCCAAAGCCTCCCTGTATACCTGGTGTTTGCTCACATATGTCTGTAATCCAGGCTGGCTGGGGCTAGCAGTGGATCATGGCATGAAAACCCTCTTCCTTTTCCTCTCCCCATTTTTTTTCTCTCTGTCTCTTACTCATAGAGGAAATAAATAAACTTAAAAATATGGTCCTGTACCACCTGTGTTCAAGTCATTGAGGTTGCTGTTAAAAATGGAGATTTGTGGAAACCGGCAGTTAGCATAATGGCTCTGTCGCTGGATTCCCACGTAGTCGACTGTGGTTCGCGTCCTGGACCTGGTGGCTTAAAACTCACGCCGGGCGCGTGTGCGTGCGTGCCCACGATCCCAAGAGGAGAATGGAGGAGAAGGGATTGTGGCGTGACCATCCCCCCTGGGGGGTGATTTCTCGCTTTCTGTCTCTATGTCTCTCTCTGTCTGTCTGGTGAGCGCACGTGCCCTATCGTGAAAAACCTCTCAAAAAAAAAAAAATATGGAGATTTGTGAGGCCGCAGGAGGCATGCTGCTGAAGGTGCTGGACTCCTACATGAATCTCAGACCTGGTGGCTTGCTTTCTCACTTTCTCTTTCTCTTACTCTCTCTCTCTTTGTGTCTCTCCCTGGTGGGCACACATGTCCTAAAGCAAATTAAAAAAAAACAATAATAATAATAAATAAATTTAAAAAAGGATATTTGGGGAGTTGTTATAGTGATAATGATTTGCTCTATGAGGCTGACCTGAGATGGTTCTCGGTTTGTGTCTAGAGACTTCCCTAAACACACAGAGACAAGGTGTAGCCATATGGTCAGCCAAGCCTGGTGTGGGTTGTGGCATGGGAATCCTATTGGGGTGAGTCTCTCCCCCTCTCTCTCTCTGTTTCTGTTCTCATAGAAGAAATAAATTTTAAAAACATAAAAGGGAGATTCTTGGTCCAGGCCCAGTGACATGCACTGTGGCATGTTGAGGCCACATGGGAAGCCTGGATTCGATTCTTGGCCCACTCTAAAAGCCAAGTGTGGTGTGCACCTGTGGTCCCAGTTTAACATAAGAGGCTGAGGCAGGAGGACTGAGGCATTATGAGACACCATCTTTGAAAAAATAAAAGGAACTTTTTGGCACATACCAACACGAAGGGAATCCACGTATTTTAGGGCACAGTCATGGAGTCTGCCTTAATAAGCTCCTCGGGTGATGATTATACATAATAAAGATGAACTAAAAATCAATAAATGCTGCTTCATTCTTCATGTAATTCTGAAATGACTGCTACTGGGAACTTTCTGCTTATCCCAACAATAGCAATAGTCATAATTACCGTTTTGTTACTGTTCACATTGAGCCAAATACACTTAACGTGTACTGTTTGACTTACTCTTGTCAGTGATCCTCTAGGGAAGCTGTTTGATGTCCATTCCTGGAATGGGGAAATTTTACTTCAGGTTGTTTAACTAGTGTGCTAGGCAGTTAATAAGCTAGCCAACAACAAGAACTATTATTCCCATCTGATTGTGTTATAAAACAAAGCCTAAGATTGGAGCCACTATTATGCAATTTTTCCATTCAATAAAACCTTTTGGTGAAGATTTACAATGATAAAAAAATTTTTTTGAGAGGATTTTTATTTTTATTTTTATTTTTTTAAAATTTTTTGCTATAGGGCACGTGTGCTCATCAGAAAAACAGAGAGAGACAGAGAGATAGAAAGTGAGAATCACTCCCCAGGGGAAATGGCCATGCCACAATCCCTTCTCTTCCATTCTCCTCTCTGGATCTTGGGCATGCATGCACATGTGCCTGGTGTGAGTTCAAGCCACTGGGTCTGGACTCAAACCACGGTCCACTACATGGGAGTTCAGCGACATAGTCATGATGCTAACTTCTGTCCCCAAAGATACAAAATTGTTGATAGTTGGATGGAATGATGAGTACATACATAGGTAAAATTATGGTGGAAATAATGAGTACCATGGAGACAGGTAGCAAGTGTTATAGAATTAAATGAAGAGAAGGACACTTGTTTCCTAGGGCAAAATATTTCTTGAAGGGGCGGGCGTTCCTAACTAGACCTTGACGATTAAATGAAAGATGGACAGATAGAAATCTGTAGTGTAGGTTTTATCAGATGGGGTAGTATAAAAGAAGCAATAGAGGCAGAAAATAACAGATCATAGAAGAACGTGCTCATTACAATAAATAAAGCAGATCTAGAAGACAATAGCAAAATAACAAGACTAGACACCTAGGTTGTGGGAAGATTATATTGGGCCACGGAAGCTAGTTTAATGATCGTGAACATTATTAAGGAAGCAGAACTCTTCACAACAATTTCAATTGTTATCAATCCCTCTTTCTTGGCTTTTGCTCAGATTATTCTTTTCTGAAAAGTTCTCCCTTTGAAGCTCTATCTGAAAAATTACACATCTGTCAAAACTCATTTCAAATGTCATATCATATCTCTTACTTTCCTTAAATATTCTTTATTTTGCATCTCACCTGAAAGAGTAATTAAATCTTACTTTTTCTGTCCTCTTAGAATTATATTTATACCTTGGTTTTTACCAGAGTAATTCAGTTTGGACCCTGGAGTCAGATAGTGTCTGAGTTAGAACCCCAGGACCATTACTGTTCTCTAAATAACCTCAGTTGTGTGATTCAGACTCTGTGCCTTGGCTGTCTTATCTGTAAAATAGGGATTATTATTATGATTATAGAGATTTTTGCTCTAGGGCATGCACACTAGCCAGAGAGACAGAGAGATAGAAAGTGAGAAATCCTCCCCTCCCTTGGGGGACGAAGACTATGGCCACGCTGTAATTCCTTCTCTTCCATTCTCCACTTGGGATTTTGGGCATGCACACACTAACACCTGGTGTGAGTTTCAAGCTGCTGGGTCCTGGACTCCAATTGTGGTCGGTCACAGGGGAATCCAGCATCTTAACTACCATGTCACCTGCTAGCCCCTAGAATGGGGATTTTTATTAGAACTACCTAATATAATTATAGGAACTATTAATTGAAATAACCTAGTGATTACCTCCTATAAGCTGCTATCGGTCTGCAATGCATTGTAATAAATGCTCTGTAAATACTAGCTATTAACTGGTATTATGATAACACTTCTTGTCCTGTACTTTAGTTACTAGTTTACATTTTTCTTCTGAAATAATAATTTTTATAAGCAGGAAAAAATATCTGAATATAAATGGGAAAATTTCTTTCTAAATCCAGAGCTGTCAAAGTTCATATGGCAGAAATATTCATTATTAGGATAGAACAGAAATTTTAACACAGGTGTCATATGAAAGCAATCTTATTTATGCATATTGTGAAATTCAAATATTTCAAGCAAAGGTGAGGAATTTCACAGAATATTCAGGTGTAATGAGATGTATTTTTGCTCAACATAGCAGTAGTTTAAGTTTCAGTGAATGTCTAGGTCAACGGAATGGTTTAGTTGTCATCATATTAAATTTAAATGAAATTTGACTACTCTCTTTACCCAGGCAGTCAAAATATTTTTATTAAATTGGAAGTAAAGAAGAGTAACTGCTTAAAGAATACATTTTAGCAAAACTTGGTTCTGGTATTTCATGTCGCTAGGGACCAATTTTTTTAAGAGTTTTTTTTTTTTTTTTTTTTTTTGCCTTAGGGTGCTTGTGTTTGATGGAGAGAGAGCGAGACAGACAGACACAGTGAGTGGGAAAAAGAGAAATCACCGCCTGGGGGGTGGAGGGGTGGTGGTCATACTGCAATCCCTTCTCCATTCTCCTCCTGGGATCTTGAGTATACATATCCACATGCCTGGCAAGATTTTCAAGGCTCGGGTCCATGTGGGAGTCCACCAATGTAACCAGTACACCATATGCTGGTCCCACTGGAGACCAATTTTAATGAAAATGTTCTTACAGAGTCATGGTCAAGACTGAGGAGCCTGGAGATAAGATGCAATGCTGATGCCGTACACAGTCTCCAGCGCCTATGCCACCTGCCCGTATATAACCCATGCTCATACTGTGCCCTAGCCCCTTCCTAAGGGGTGTCTTCCTTCAAGTAACAGGGTGCGTGATTGTGGATAAGAGAAGGATTCCCCACTAAGAAACTGCCGGGACAGTGAGATCCAGGATGGCAGCCTTAATGAGGCCTGGAAGACCCCAAACCTCATCAGAATGTCGTTTACATGATAAATGACACACCTACCAGCACAGTGACAATTGACAATCTCCAGGGTTACCACTGGGAATGACCTTATAATAAGGAAAAGGAGGTGAGTTTTAGAATTCCAGGAAAATGCCCACCATTTCCAGGAAGAATTCGGAATATTCTTCCCCTCTATGACCCCTCTATATCCCCCATTATGGCATATTCTATAATGTATCTTAAATTCCCAGGGCAAGAGGAACAAGAAGTCAATTTGCAAACCTGCTTCCTGCTCCTCCAGTCCTTGACCACTGACTAAAGCTGGGCGGTAATACTCACTTTCAGGCCTGCAAGCTGGCTCTGCAACACTGAACGGCAAAAGAGGCCATCTTTGTTAATTAATTCAAAATTGGTAACAAATGCAGTTTTCAGGACTCACACACTCAGCATTTTTTAAATAGCTGGCACTTGTTAAGGTGTTGTTTCCCTACAGTAGAACTGAC
>NW_006202966.1:52753-81007 GCF_000334495.1 Tupaia belangeri chinensis
AACTGACAGAAACAGGTCTCTACTAACAGTTGATATTGTCAGGGGAAACACTTTATACCACAATTAAAGACGCAATCAGTAACAACCCACATTGTTATGCAACACTTTACTGCATATGTAGGGGTTACACCAGCGTTCTTTTATCATACACAAAAGGGCTATCATAAGATGAGAACCTTAGTACTGAGCAGCAGCAGCAGCAGCAGCAATAAGAAGCCACTGCTGTAAAAGTGTACTGCGCACTTGCACTGAACACTGATGAGAAATAAACTCATTCAGTCCTCACAATAATCGTATAAAGTGGATACTATTATTATTCTAATTTTACAAATGAAAAATAATGAGGCACAGAGGGAAGTAGTTTGCCTGAATAAGTGGCTGAGTCGGATTAAACCTTGCCTATCCGGATCATGCCTGTGACCCTAAGCAGTGTCCTGAATAGGCTACACCGCGCCGCGCCACCCCGCGCCACGCCACCCCGCGCCATGCGTGCTGTGCCATGCGCTACTCTGCGTGCTAACTGCTCAGCGCCATTCAACTGTGAATCTAGCCCACTCTGCTGTAAATACTCTTGTTTCTTCTCAACGTGTCAATTTAATAAATTCCACTCTAGTCTTGTATTTAAAATTTTAATTCAGTGAAAATGCTAATGGGAGAAAATTAGTTGCCTTGCTTTTTTTTTTTTTTTTTTTTTTTAAGGTTTCTACCATAAGCAAAGTCCACATGTCAGAGTTGAGAGAGAGAGAGAAGAGAGAAATCACCTCCTGGGGACATAGCCATGCCACAACCGACTGTGGTGGGCCATGTGGGAGTCCAGCGTCTTAACCACTGGGACACCTGCTGGCCCAATTGCCTGCAATAAAGGTTTTGCCACATGGTGTGTGCACTTGCCTGAGAGAGAGACAGAAAGAAACAGTGAGAGTAAGATTACCCGTGGAGGGATGGCCACGCTGCAATCCCTTCTCCATTCTCCTCCTGGGCACACAGACAGGCATGAGTTACCATGTCCCCACGTGGGAGTTGGGAACCTTAAACACTCCGCCCCCTGCTGGCCCCACTTAGAATATTTGAACCATCGGACCTATAGATCCTCATTATTAGTCATTATTTACTCAACAAATATTTCTGCCCCTTCCTGTGTGGGGGACAGAAGTTGGAGAATGGGATTGTAATAGGGGCCAAGACAGGAGCTGGGCATTCGGGAAGCTAAGGTAGGAGCGCAAGGTACTAAAACAAGCAAACGCAATAGACACCGTAACCTCAGTGCTGCAAGAAAAGGAAACGGTGATACGAGGGACAGTGACCAAAGGAAAATGCCACTTTAAAGGCATAGGAAGAAAATTATCTTCAATGAGATAATATTTGTGTTGAGACGTGGGCTGCTTATGGGCCACTCTACGTTCATCAGGGGAGACAACCTTACAGGCAGAGGGACCAGCAGGTAGAGGGCTCTAAGGCTGCGGCTTGCTTGGCATTTGCAATAAATAGTACAGAACTCTGAGCCACAGGTTGTGACCCATTTTCAGGAGGTCGAATATAAATGAGGATGCAAATTAGTCCTGTGTCTGGCCCCAGTTCTGTGAAGCAGAGGTCTAATTAGCATATGGGGAGAGGAACAGCTTGTTCTTCCCATGAATACAAGGTCCTTCCTTTATTTTAATGGTAATGTGTTTGGGTATTTTTTTGCATAATAAAGGTAATACATTCTCATGTAAATATTAACTATTTATGAGTATATAATACAATTTTTATTGGGTAAACACTTTTAAATTCAAAAACACAAAAATAAAAAATAAAATTTAGTTATTCAAAATTATGATAAATATAAATTTCAATTTTTATATATTTACAATACTTATTAATTTACTTTAATTTATTATTATTATTATTTTCATACTCATTATAGAGAGATTCCAGAGAAAGAGAGAGAAAGAGAAAAAGTGAAAAAGCAAGCTGCCAGGTCTGGGACTCAAACTGTGGACAGCCATGTGGGACCACCATGCCACTTGCTGGCCCTAGATTAATTTATATTTAAATTATATAACTCATGTAATGACTAATAAAAATATATAAAAATGATGGGCAAATATCAACACAATTCCACAAAATGGTAATAAAAGTTTTGACTGAAATTTCTCAAAGTTTGGATTATGATTTGAAACAACTGTCAAAAAATAGAGTAGTTAAATATGTTATACCATCTGAGTACAATAAAATATTATAAGAACTAAAGCGATTTTGCAATAATTTTAATAATATATGATCTCCTCAACTACCTTACTCTATATTTCACATATATCTATCACCTTCTAATATACTATGCACATTCTGTATTTACTATGTTTATTATTTATGGATTTTCTCCCACACTGGACTTTAATCTAGTCAAGTGCAGAAATCCTGACCTGTTTTGTTCAATTATATGAAGCCTGGAATATTTCCTGGTAGTGATAGATATTTGATATATATTAGATAAGTAGATAAACACATGGATGGTATATAATTGTTTTTAATGGTCAAAATTTAGATAAAATATTTTGAGGGTCCAAGTTTCAGATAGTATTAATGTTAAACCAGAGTACCTCTTTTCATGCTTCAGCTATCACTTAAAATTAAGCATATTGTATTTAACACCAAATTCTGAACTCATTGACAAATAAGCATTTGCCACACTTATTGCAATACTTGTTCATCACTTTTTAGCTTCACATTTAAGAAACTTCTATGGAAATTGTTTCTGTGAAAACTGTTCTGACAAAATAAATCAAAACCAAGTTTCCTTTTTGTAATTTTTGACAAGTCAAATTGACAAACCAGTCTAAATTGGTTTAGTGCCATTCGAATTCTATAACTTTAATTGTGTATTATATTCATGCACATAAATGCAAGTTTATGTACAACACACAAGACAGTAGTAAATATGAAGATAGTTATTGTTGTAAAAAAGTCTTTAAACTGTTTAAATGTGGGAACGTTGGTTTATAAACTTAGTACACAGTTTATCAAAAGTCTATGTAATTAGTCCAGTCCTTCTCTTCCATTCATACACACAAGGCGAAGCCTGTTTCATAACTCTTGAATTCCACACTAACTTGTGACGTTCATAAACACTTTCATTTAAGCCTAGCAGAATGCCTGTTTCCTGAGTTAGCAACTAAGAATACTTATTAGAAATAGTAACTGACAACACATTTTGATGTGCATTTTAGCATATATGGATTTCCTTTTATTTTCAAATTATTAAGGGAATAAAGGACTATTGTAGAACCCTTTAAATGAATGGAAAACAAAGAATGAAGCTCTATAACTCCACTGTAAGACTAGACAAACATCATTTTTTTTCTGATTAATGTTTCTTTACAAAAAGCAGAAATCTTCAGAGCTATTAAGGAGTCATTTTAAAATGTAGTAATTTCAGTCTTTCTTTACCTTTTTTTCTGAGTGAGATTTTTGCTATAGATTTGTGCTCTCTGGAGAGACAGAAAGGGAGAAATCACCCCCCCAGGGAGGATGGCCATGGTGCAATCCCTTCTCCTCCATTCTCCTCTTGGGATTCTGGGCACATATACACCTGCCGTGAGTTTTAAGCCTCCAGGTCTTGGACTCGAACTGCAGTTGACTACGTGGGAGTCCAGTGACGTAACCACGACACCATCTGGTGGTCCCCAGATGTATCTTTTTTCAAGAAGTTGGCTGGTTCTCGTCAGAAGTTTCCATTATACATCCCTCGGACCAGATCACCTTCATAGACAAGAGCACATGGCAGTAAATCTGTGATGTCTCCCCAGGCCCTTCCCCCTTCAGTCAGAAACGTGGTCCCTAGTGACAGTGTGTCCTGGTCAGCTAAGAGTGTGCAAGCCCAGTGAGAGCTATGAAATGATGCGGATGGATCTCTACCGACCCCCTGTACCTCTGCACGTGCTGTTCATGTGTGTTTGGGTGGAGATTCAGTAGGAGAATCCATAGGCTGAGGTCTCTAGGGAGGTGACTTGTCCAGTTTTGTCTGTGACATCCTGAATAATAGCAACACACCAACACTCTTCAATTAGTAAGCAGTGGTAATGCTCCTACCTAGAGAAGATAATCGAATACCTTTGTCAAAGCGAGGCCAGAGCATGTTATGAACCAGCATTCAGCCTCCGAGCCTTTGGATCTGCGTTCTTCATGTTGTAAGCCTTATTTCACTGGGAAAAATATGTAACTTCCTCTGCTGTACACTGTTATAATTAGAGTAACCTACTATATATATAAATCTGTAATAGGGTAAGCTTCAAATCCGATTTTTTTGTCTCCCCAAATTATTTTGAGTAATGAAGACTTGATTGCATTTTGATTTTTTTTCACAAAGACTTTTGCTTTTCCTTTTGGTCAATGAATATTTATAAAAGCTTATATGGTTTTAATTAGACATATCTTTTGTTTGTTAAAAATGTTTTCTATAGCGCATTTTTTAAATGTAATACTATGTCAATATTTACAAATAAAATAAAGCTGACAACAATTATAACACATATATCTTAAGAAATTACTGGGACCAGCAGATGGCATAGTGGTTATGTTGCTGGGCTCCCACAGAGTTGACCGCAGTCTGCATCCCGGACCCTGTGGTTTAAATCTCACACCAGGTGCATGTGCGTGCATGGATAATGATAGAAAAAGGATTGGGGCATGGCCATCCTCGCTAGGGGGTGAGTTTTTGCTTTCTGTCTGTTTCTCTGGCAAGCACATGCGGCCTATAGCAAAAAATATGTCTTAAAAACATCTTAATGGCATTAAAGGATCATCTTATTTTAAAATTAAACTTACCCATGATACAGGAAATTAAAAGAATCTTAATCTTGTGATGGGGAATAGAAGCTATACTAGATTTCATCTATGCTCTTATTTCTTTCCTTGAACTCAGACCTTTTTTCTGTGGGTTGAGTTACCACCTTGCAACCACCCGACTCAGAAGACACTAAACTATATAACAATACGAACATGGGAGAGGGACAAGGAAACGTGGCCCATGAAGAAACAATGGTCCATAGATTCGAACCTAGCACAGATTGGTAAAGGGAGAGTCTTTTTGTCAGTTTTATTTTTTTTTTTGGAGAGATTTTCACTGTAGGGCGCGTGCGCTCGCCAGACAGACAGAGAGAGACATAGAGACAGAAAGCGAGAAATCACCCCCCAGGGGGGATGGTCACGCCGCAATCCCTTCTCCTCCATTCTCCTCTTGGGATCTTGGGCACGCACGCACACGCGCCCGGCGTGAGTTTTAAGCCACCGGGTCCGGGACACGAACTGCGGTCGACTACATGGGAGTCCAGCGACATAGCCATTATGCTAACTGTTGGTTCCCTTTTTGTCAGTTTTGAGGAGACAACAGTCATCCCTGATTCAGAGGTAGACAGTAGGGAATTTTAGGATAGTTGGAGTGAAGAAAAACAAAATACTGGCAAAAAAGCATAGTATAAGTTAGCACTTAGAGTACTGTGTGTGCAAAAGGAAGGGAAGTGACCTAGGGCATGAGGGGGCTGTCTGCCCAGAACTTAGAGGCTACTTGTGGCATTATGTCACACTTAACCATTGGCAAAGTTCCTTCACATCCATTTCCTATTTTATATTCACAAAGGGATGAGAAAATATTAACATACTGAGTTAACAAAATACAGTTTATTGAAGTAAATGACTTGAAGTTGAATGATTGTTCAAGGTCATAGATAAGCAAATGGTTCATTTGGGCTCATGACTCAAAGCTTTATATGCTTTCGACAATAATCGTGATTATGTCAGATAACTGGGTTGTATGTTACATTTTACGAAACTTTTTTTTAAAAAAGTTTCGATATCACGGCATTCTAGGCAGAGGAAAGGTAATGCCAACAGGATCAACAGATCAGAAACCAGAGATATTTCCACCTAAAGTCGATGTATTGGAGCTTGGAACTAAGCAGAAAGCATCCTCTTCACCTAAGGTGCCAGGGCCTTAGATACAGTTGCTGTGGGCTGCAGCGTGATGCAGATTTTCTGTACCAATTTACTTATGCCCAGAGATGGCAGTTTGGCCACAGGATAGCACTCTTATCTTTTCTAATTTGTAAAAATTTTGGAGTTATTAACACATTTTTTTTTTTTGGAGAGGTTTTTGCTATAGGGCGCATGCACTCGCCAGACAGACAGAGAGAGAGAGAGACACAGAGACTGAAAGCGAGAAATCCCCCCCCAGGGGGGATGGTCACGCCGCAATCCCTTCTCCTCCATTCTCCTCTCGGGATTTTGGGCACGCACGCACACGCGCCCGGCATGAGTTTTAAGCCACTGGGTCCGGGACGCGAACCACGGTCAACTACATGGGAGTCCAGCGACATAGCCATTACGCTAACTGCTGGTTCCCTATTAACACAATTTTTGAACAGATGGAACCAATCGAATCTGGTATTTAATCTTGCTTTGTCACATGAGTCACTGCGATATCCCCCTTCGGGTGCTATTTATTGGCATTGAATCCTTAGCTTTTATTTTTTTCTACAGTCACTTCAAGTACAGAATAGAAGTGCTGTATGCAAGAGCACACACACCCTTTCCTAGGTCGGCCCATCCATTACTGATGGAGGTGTGGACATGAAGGTCCATTCGTTTTCCCCAACATAATGACAGACCATTACATACAGAGCTTTCTGGGGCCTTCACCACAACAGCTCAACTTCTGCTCAATCCTGGTTTCTCCCTCTCCCTTCCATGGGTGTGGATCCCACAGTCATTTGCTGATAATTAATAGATAACCTATCTCTGTCCCAGGGACTGCCTACTACATGGCCTGTGGGGCATGAGTTACTTGAAACCATGACGAGAAAGCAGACACTACGGTTAGGTTTCAGTGTACGGCCAATGACTGTGAGTACCTTACAGCAGGAGGAGCAGAGACAGTACCCTCGTAAGGCGTAACATTTTAGTTTTAGTTTTGTTTTGTTTTCTAGAGACAGGCTTTCACTACGTTACCCAGGCTAGAGCAGTACAATGGTAAAGCTCTCACAAGGGGTAAGTTGAGGGGTCTACTGACAGAGGATTATACTAGATGATAGGTTTGGGTCGTGCATTTGGAAATTATGTGGGCCACAGATACCACAGGGATGGAGTATCACAAGTGACATCTCCTGCCAGTGAAGTGAATTTGTTTAGAGTTGAACAAAAGCAAAAGCTTCAGAAGGAAAATAGGCCCTCTCTGCTAAGCCAAGATGTAAACCCCAGTCTCAGACTTATAGTTAGGTCTACATCTCTGGAGACTCAATAGGTTAGGATACAGTGTCCCTCACTGATTGAAATGGCAATTTACCTATCCAATGAGGAGGACCTGACCTGTATTAAAACCAGCTAAATAATTAGATTCTATAGGTAGGCATAGATTTTATACTATATGACAATTTTTTTTTCTTTTTCTTAGGAAAATGACTTATCAACAAGCCTGATCACAACTTCAGTTATAAACAACAGGTTTAAAAAATTGAAACTTGGGGGACAGCAGGTGATGTGGTGGTTAAGGTGCTAGATTCCTAGGTGCCCTATTGTGGTTTGAATTCTGGACCCAGTGACTTGAAAATCATGCCAGTAACGTATGTTGGTGTGTGCCCAAAATCCTGTCAGGAGAATGAAGAAGAGATTGTGATGTGGCCATTCCCCTGGGGAGAGTGTTTCTCACTTTCCGTCTCTGGTTCTCTTTCTGTCTGTCTCTGGCAAGTGCACATGCCCTATGGCAAAAAACCAAACCAAAACAAAAAGAATAATAAAATAAAGAAATAAGAATTCTGTTAAAAAAGATTCATTATTGTATGCACCAATGGCAAAACAGGTTCAACTCTTTGGTCTCACACACCTGAAAATGGGTGCCTGAGTTGCTAAGCTGAAAGAGAGTGTGAGGTCTCAGAGGAAAAGCTGTGCATGATTGAAGAGAAATGCCTGCCAGAGGACAGGGGAAGCGCAAGTGGGATCGTGAAAATAAAGCATCTGTCATTCTTGATCCTATTGCTCAGGGTGAATAAATGAAAGTCAGGCGCTTCTTATGAGACACAAGGGAAAAGGACTTGCCAACATTCACTGGAGGAATGAATCACCGATGACTTTACCTTTTTTTTCTATGAGTGGATTTAATTTCACAATATTTATCAACACTTTGATCACGTCCTAGCAAGAACAGAAAGTAAGCAGACATGCAAACTCAACTGTGACCAAGAGGTGGTGGTATTACATAGACAATCTAGTGGTAACTCTCACATTATGAAGCAGTCGCTGAGAAAAAGATGGTTCTTAATGGAGGGAGGTGTCTGAAGAAACTCATCATGGCTGTAAAACGAAATGTACCAAATACATAAGGCAATAGTTGAAATTTTCAGTCATATACATTTTTATGACTTTTTAACTTTTCATGTGAACTTTTAAAAATCAACATTTAAGGATGACATATTTAATTTAGATATTACAATGTTTATTTCATTCAAAATGTGCTGTGCTATTTATCTTGCCTTTTTAAACGTATTTATTTCTTCCAGGAGTGGGTGAGAAAAAGATACTAGAACCGGCATCTCCACAGAGTCTCAACACCACGATCTACCCCCAGGCTTCAGCCAGCCCAGAATTAAAGGCACACACATGCCCAATATGCTTAGAAAGGCCTCTAGAATTGAACCTGGAGCCGTCCCACATGGGATTGCTTCCTGAGTGTCATGTTTTACTGTTGGGCCACTGTCTGGCCCCTCTCTTCCTGTTCACTGAAATGTAATCTAACAGCTCCTCTCTTGATGTCCTTTCTTCAAGACTTTTCAAGTGTGCATTGCAGTTTTCCACCATACATGCTGGTGGGTAGTCGGGCAGGGTACGAGGGGTCCGGCAGCCTCTATTGCTGGGGTGCGCACATGCCCTATGGCAAAAAACCAAACCAAAACAAAAAGAATAATAAAATAAAGAAATAAGAATTCTGTTAAAAAAGATTCATTATTGTATGCACCAATGGCAAAACAGGTTCAACTCTTTGGTCTCACACACCTGAAAATGGGTGCCTGAGTTGCTAAGCTGAAAGAGAGTGTGAGGTCTCAGAGGAAAAGCTGTGCATGATTGAAGAGAAATGCCTGCCAGAGGACAGGGGAAGCGCAAGTGGGATCGTGAAAATAAAGCATCTGTCATTCTTGATCCTATTGCTCAGGGTGAATAAATGAAAGTCAGGCGCTTCTTATGAGACACAAGGGAAAAGGACTTGCCAACATTCACTGGAGGAATGAATCACCGATGACTTTACCTTTTTTTTCTATGAGTGGATTTAATTTCACAATATTTATCAACACTTTGATCACGTCCTAGCAAGAACAGAAAGTAAGCAGACATGCAAACTCAACTGTGACCAAGAGGTGGTGGTATTACATAGACAATCTAGTGGTAACTCTCACATTATGAAGCAGTCGCTGAGAAAAAGATGGTTCTTAATGGAGGGAGGTGTCTGAAGAAACTCATCATGGCTGTAAAACGAAATGTACCAAATACATAAGGCAATAGTTGAAATTTTCAGTCATATACATTTTTATGACTTTTTAACTTTTCATGTGAACTTTTAAAAATCAACATTTAAGGATGACATATTTAATTTAGATATTACAATGTTTATTTCATTCAAAATGTGCTGTGCTATTTATCTTGCCTTTTTAAACGTATTTATTTCTTCCAGGAGTGGGTGAGAAAAAGATACTAGAACCGGCATCTCCACAGAGTCTCAACACCACGATCTACCCCCAGGCTTCAGCCAGCCCAGAATTAAAGGCACACACATGCCCAATATGCTTAGAAAGGCCTCTAGAATTGAACCTGGAGCCGTCCCACATGGGATTGCTTCCTGAGTGTCATGTTTTACTGTTGGGCCACTGTCTGGCCCCTCTCTTCCTGTTCACTGAAATGTAATCTAACAGCTCCTCTCTTGATGTCCTTTCTTCAAGACTTTTCAAGTGTGCATTGCAGTTTTCCACCATACATGCTGGTGGGTAGTCGGGCAGGGTACGAGGGGTCCGGCAGCCTCTATTGCTGGGCTGCATTGTGTAGGCTTCAGTGAATGCCAGCCTTGATTCATGTGGATGGCATCAGGTGTCTAAATTGCAAGTAAGAGGGGGACTAGAGGGGTCACCCAAGGCCATCCAGGGAGCTGGTCTCCTGCAATAGCTTCCATTCTCTCTTGCATACAGGAGAAAGCCTTTTGTTGCTTTTGTGCTATTATTTTAAGAGTGAAAAAGCTTATTTTCTTTATAGTAATTTTTCGAGAAACTTTTGCTATAGGGTGTATGTGCTCCCTAGAGATAGAGAGAGAGGGAGAGACAGAGAGAGTAAAAGCGAGAAACCACCGCCATGCCCCTCCAGGGGGGTGGTCATGCTGCAATCCCTTCTCCTCCATTCTCCTCTTGGGACTTTTGCAGTACACACACAGGAGCCCAGCTTGAGTTTCAAGCCACTGGATCTGGGACTTGAACCACAGTTGGAAATCTGGGAGTCCAGAGCCATCACAACTCTGCTACTTGCTGGCCCCTATGGCAAGTACTTTTGAATGCCCATTTATAAAATGCTCACTCTGAGATCATGTCAAGAAAGGACGTTCTTTTCTTTCTTTAAAAACCCTCACAACTCTGCATAATAGTGCATTGAGGCAGTTAGCTAAAATAATTAAACTTAAGTCAGCAAAGGCTAACTGACAGAAGAAGATAGAGACCATAGAGTTAGAGTCTCAGAGACAATAAAAATGAGAGATTGCTTCTGGCTTGAGAACAAGGAATGGTCCGGGATTTGTGGAGCCTGAAGCTTATAAAAATGCGTGGGGCCTCTTTAAAAAATAACAATATAAATTTATAAATACAGTATTTGATATGAAGGGGAACATTTATTTGGAGTGGGAAAAGTAAGTTACAGCAATTATATTTTTCAAGAAGCTGACAAATTTCACAAAAATGCAAACTGCAGAAAAATAGCTTGTTTTTGGTAATCAGCTGCCTGACACCCGCTCTCATACTTCCCCCCCCTAATTTCTGGCTTCTTCCTCTGAGGGTGGACCAGGGTGACCAAAATACAAGACAGGCAACATCAAGCCCGGGAATCTGGGATGCCGGTGTTCGCATGTGAGTATGTTCCAGGCACCTGGGATGAGACGTACCATAGTCCGCAGTATAAAACTGTACCCAAGGCTCACCAGGGACCTACTGGCTCTGAGTTTGGGTCCTTTACATGAATTTGGCACCATGCAGAGGAGTCAGGGCTCAGGAACACAAAACAGTAAGAAACCTGCCCCTGACCTTGCAGATTCTGCCTTCTCCATCGTCACTGCCTTGGTAGCCCGGCCAACATCACTCCCTCCCTTGGGAAGGGTGCTCTTGAGAACAGAATTGCCCTAGACTTAGCTTTGTGCCCCACTGGGAGGAGTGCATATCACCCAGTACCTCCTCCTGTACCTAGCAGAACAACCCAGGTATAAACTGCAATCTCTGCTACAGCGGGTACCTGGATTGGGGGGTGGGCTATGGGACAGGTCCCCAGATTACCTTGGTTGACCCTGTTTTTCCCTCTCTTGCTTGCAGTTCTTGGGCAGAATGCACCAAGCATGCAACATCCGAGATGAGGAGGAGATGTCTGGAACCATCTGGGCTGTACTTACTCCTCCTAGAACGGGATGCTCAGTGATGTTTGAGTTCAGTGTACCAAGGGCAGAAAATTCAGAGTGGAGTGCTTTTGGGGTTCCTCAGGTATGCTGTAGATACATACAGAGGAGAGTCCACCCACCTTGGCAGCTTTCCTGAGCTTTGGGGACTGGCTCACCACAGTTCTAGGCTTTGGATTATCCTTGCTGCCTATCTGGGAATAGTGAATTTGCTTTGCCTGATGTGTGCAAGTATTCTATCTCTTCCAACTCATGCAAATGGTACTTAGACACCTTGCCAGATTTAGGAACTTCTGCAGTCAGCACCCTCAGTTTCCTCTTCTCTCTGGTAACCTTAGCTGAGGTACTATCTTTTCCTCAGCTACAGAAACTGGCGTAATATTTAACATTATCTTGAAGAGAGAAATATTGAGAGAATTGGAAAAACCCAAGGAAAAGTTCTTTGTTTACTTTAGCCTTATGAAAACAAGATATAATTTCCCTTTGCACTGCATTTACTGAAGATTTCCACTCAAAAAGCAAATAACAAGTACAACATGGAATGATTCAAAGGGCTCAGATAATACAAAAACTTTAATATAATTCTTTGAAGATCTGCCCAAGTTTCGAACTCATATTTACTTTAAAGTGCTTAATCTCACCATATCCCTTTCTCACGGGTTTAAACATCTCCTGGAGAAAATTTTTTAAAATATCTAGCACAACAGATCTCCAACAGGAGCAATTTTTCAAAAATGTTCTATGAGTGAGAGAGACTGAAATATTGAAATACAAAGAGAGAGACATAGAGATAGAACACCCCTGACAAGCTCTTTTTTTTTTAGAGAGATTTTTGCTATAGGGCACATGTGATCATTGGAGAAACAGAAAGAGACAGAGAGAGAATGTGAGAAATCACCCTTCCCCCCAGGGGGGATGGCCGTGCCACAATCCCCTCTCTTCTAGTCTCCTCGGGATTTTGGGCATGGATGCACATGCACCCCATGTGAGTTTCAAGCTGCTGGGTCTTGGACTCAAACCATGGTTGGCCACGTGGGAGTCCAGTGCCTTAACCACTATGTTGCCTGCTGGCCCTCCCTGATAGGGTCTGGATGGTACAGTCTACCACCAGGCTCAGGTCATGGGCACACAAGTTCATGGCATACTCAGGAAGGTCTCCAGACCCAAACAAGCAACCTTACCAAGTGAGTCTGCCTGGTAGAGCTTTGTGTTTTACCACAAAGCCACGATCTATCCCAACTAGGGCACATTTATCCTCTACAGGACATCCGGCAATGCCTAAAGACTTTTTTGGTCACGAGTGTGCAGAGGAGAGTGATATTGGCATCTAGTGGACCGAGGCCGGGTCTGCTGCTAAATATCCAACAATACACAGGACAGCTCCCTGTGACAAAGAATTAGCCAAAAACGTTGAGTGCCGAGCTTCAGAAACCCTTATCTGGCAGATGGTAAATACACAAGAGCTGAAAATTTTCAGCAGCGCTTAGGGATAACTGTGTGACCTAAGTGTCGATTTAACGTGACAATTTAGAATCGAGTTTTCAAGTGATGATTGGAATTGTCACTTTGTAGTACACCAGCTTACTTCCTTCTTTTCATATGAAAAATACATATGTGGCATGGTCAGAGGTTGTAGGTTTACATATTTTTTTTTAATCCTTTGGCTTTAAAGTCTTCATTAATAATCAGGAGTGCCATTTTCTTCTATTTCTCTTAAGAGTTTTGCCCATCATTTGCCTTGTATAAAAACGAACTGTTAAGTATCATCCCTTCCTAGCAGAATGTATTTGTACAATTCCTATCAGTGCAACTGTTTGGGAAGTGCTAATTTGCAGTAAGCTGAATACTGATATGAAGCAGCCACTTGGGGCTGGAGGGTCAGGGTGTGTGACTGAACACAGATAACAGGTAGAGATGATGTGAGGAAGCAGAGAAGAGCCCTCGGAGGGTGTGCGTTACAAGTTAAATTAAGACATTACTGGTCAAACGAGTAGGAAGTAGCATGACGAGATATGAAAGAGAAAAATTCAAGCTATTTTAACAAAGTGAGAAAAAGCAATCCATCAAGGATTCTAGCTGGCTCCAGGAAAAGTCCATCTTGTTACCAGTACTACTACACACAGCTACAACGCCACTCTTGTCGTCAGTCTTCTTCCTAGGGTCAGAACCAGAACGGGCTGCAACACGGAGCCATGGTCTAACATACGTGGCATAAAATGAGGACTACGTATCCTCAAGAAACTGCATTTGTATCACTATGTTCTAAAAGAATGCTACCTCACTTACTGGAATAAAAGAAATGCATAGGTTTTAAGAATTGCTGTGATTGTCTGGGGGCAGTTCCTTACAGCATAGGACAGCTGAAGGTACAGTCATGGCTGTCCCAGATCCTTTCTCCCATGGGTCAAGATCAATTACTATTGCACTAAATACAAGGCAGGTGACATTCCCCACTTCACATCCTGGTTTCTGCATGAACACAGGCACCTCCCCACCAACTGCAATCTTTCGTAAAGGTACACATGAAATGAAAAAGCAAAATAAGAACAACAACAACAAAACCGCAAGCATAAAAGAAACCTATTATTGACAAGGAGTTAAAAAATGTGAATATGTTAAAAGAGACACCTTAACAAATACCTAGAGATATTTTGAGTTTAAATTTGCATTTATCTTAAGTGCTTTTATAACATGTACTATCAGTCAGGTTCTGTCCTAAACCCTTAGCAATTAATAACTGATTTGACTTTACAACATCCCTGTGAATACGCAGTATTAGTATTCTCATACAAATGGAGAAACTGAGACACAGAGAATTTGTCCAGGACCAACTGGTTTTAAATCTGGAATTTAAATCAGGATGTCTGAGTGATCTCTCACTACGTCTCTCTGGACCAGCAGAGACTGTAGGTAAAAACCAAGGATATCTGGCCCAGCAATGGTGGTGCAGAGACAGGGCATCTCAGCATGATGCTGGAGTCCCCCTGGATTCAGATCCCAGGTCAACCTAAATATGCCAAGCATTGTGACTGTGATCCTGGCTGACTGGGAGGTGGGGCTGGAGGATCACAGTGCGTCAAGGCCTCTTTAAGGGTACCTATCTCTTTGTCTCTCATGTCTCTCTTAAGAGAGATAAATAAACTTAAAAAAGCAAGGAAATCAGAATAAAGCATGGAATTTAATTAATAATAATAGGACAAGACTGGCTTATTCATTGTAACCGATGCACTATACTAAAGTCAGTAATAGAAACTAGGTATGGTGTGTTTGGGAAGTCTTTGTACCTTTTTCTGAATTTTTCTGTAAATCCAAAATCTGTTCTAAAATTAAAGGTTTATTCTAAAATATTATGTTGAGAAAGAGAAAGAAAAGAAGAAATAGAGTGGAGGATGGAGCGTGAAGAGGAATCAAACCATTTCCAAGATGACGGCTCTGGATTGAGCTGTACCTGTGCACAGGAAGACATCTGTGTCACTTGTGTTAACACAACGTGGGCAGTTCTTTCTAAAATCCAAGCCTAACTCTTGGATCTATAGTTTCCTCTGGAAAAAAGAAAATTAAGCATGGTGATTGTAAACTCATGGAAACTGGATGATATCAACGTACTTTACACCATCATGATTGCCCACTCCAATCCCTAAAAATAAAATAGAAAAAATGTATTTATTATATATATATATATATATATATACACACACACACATATAGAGTTTTTTGTTGTTGTTGTTTTGGAGAGGTTTTTGCTATTAGGGCACATGCACATGCACTCACCAGAAAGAGAAAAAGACGGAGAGACAGAAAGCAAATCACACCTCGGGGGGATGACCATGCCACAATCCCTTCTCCTCCATTCGCCTCTCAGGATCTTGGGCACGCACGCACACATGTCCGGCATGATCCTAAGCCACTGGGTCCAGGACTCGAACTGCGGTTGACTACATAGGAGTCCAGCGACATAGCCATTACGCTAATTGCTGGTCCCTATATTTATAAACACATATACATCTTTATACCATTTAGACACTGATGATGTTTGTAACTTGGCTTGCCTTATTTTGCTAATTTTTCAGAGGTGCACAATATATTTTATTTCAATTAACATTTACCTAGTGGGACAAATATTTGTTTGGAAATCAATTGTTAGTATAACATAATATGACATATACTTGAAAGGGGCTGGATGGTGGAACAGTGGTAAAATTTTCTGTGAGGCTGTCTCACATGAAAAAGTTCCAGGTTTGAGTTCTGAGACCTCCTAGATTATGTAAGGCAACCCCGAAGCTGAGGATGGATGGTGACATTAACACTCTTAATTTAAAAGAAAGATCATACACATGAAAACTGCCTTTGAAAATATGTCTTGATTACAATGCACAAATACACTAAATTAAATTCTGGATTCTGAAATCTAATTAAACTCACAGTAGTTCAAACAGAAACCAAATCAATAAATACTTAAAAATACTGCACAAATGCAAATTTAAATAAAGTTCAGTTCTTACCATCATGCTTTTTAATACACTTCAGGTCTAGAAATAAATTCATCTCACCTTTATCAATTTGCACAACAAATACATCATTTGTTTAAGTTGTTTTTATAAAGCAGGAAACTTGGACTTTTCACTTTGCCTTGAGGTTATCTTTGTTACTATAAAGGAAGTGTACTCAAGAATTTTTGTTTGTTTTTTTCAGAGTATCACTGCTAACTGCTGACCCTAACTTCTTGTAGTCTCAGAATTATTGGAAATATTTCTCCTTACAGTTCTTGCAAATACCAAAGCAAGATTCTCACTGGACCAGTGACTGTATGCTCATCTCCGGAAGAGAAATTACTAAGCCATGATGTGGTCTAATTGAACAGACCTGGATCATCCAAAATGGGATTCTTCGCAATAGTGCTAGAAGTCACGTGTCAGACTCAGCCAGCTATGATTTGAGTTGCTGGAGGAATTCCTTTCTTATTTTACGATAATCGTACAATTGGTTGGAAATAGTTACAATAAGGAGTAGATAAGTCGAACCATAGTTCTACTTGTCTTGCTGCACCGTTTACCCTTGCCCCTGCTTGCTGCCTCTTTAACTTTTCTTTATAATACTATCATTTTCATTTTCTTTCCAAAATTTCTATGAATGACAGAAATACAAGTGACCTTTCCCCCTTGATTATGAACGCATACTGCTGCAGGTACTTTATATAGAGAGAAGCTCAGATGATATTTTGAATACGTGCATAAAGGAAGATGAAAACGTTGTTCTCATTAGAAGTTGAATAAAGATGCAAAATTTGTTCATGTCCCTGTATTTGCAGGGTCCAGCTGTGCTTTTTGAAAACTCCATTGAATCATGTTTAGAAAGTTGGTTATACAAAGAGGAAAAGGCATATTTTATATACAATCACCAAATTAACATTGGTTAATGTAAAGGTGCTTGTTGTCTATTCTTGCGATTCTCAAAAATATTGAAAAATGTTTGGTGAAATGGATGTGAATCTAGGAGGAATGACATCAAAATATTGGCTTGGGGAATTTTGTGTTTTGTGTGTATATATCTAGATATTCAAATTTGATTTTATACACACTCAAATTTGATTTTATACACACACACACAAAGACTTTAATTAGAATTAAGATGAATTTTTTTCTATGCATATCACAAGCATAGTTTGTGTGTATATGTGTGTATACATGTACGTGTGTGGACATGTACACATATATGAAAAATTATATAAGAAATTAATTCCCACCCATAATTCAGAGCCTAAATATAACATAATACTAGTGTGCAGCTGTTCCAAAAATGCACAAGACTTGAAATTTGTTTGTCTTCTTCTTTCTGATTTTTATATTCAGTGAAACAGCCTTTTGTTCAGTTAAATATTAACATCTGTGCAAAATGTATTTGTCTTTCAAACTGCCTAATATGTAGCACAGACTTTTTTCAAGGGAGAAATTGTCAAGAAGGAATGAAGGTAGGCTAGGAATGGATGCAACCTGCATAGCTGGTCCAGGAAGAAGAAGATTTATAGTTAACAGATATGAGTAATACACCAAACCAACATCAATAAATTAAACCAACATCAATAAATTCACTCTGTCCACACAGGAGGAAGTCATTCTTCTTTTGTTGAGGTAATAATTTATGAATTCACTGATTCAACTTATTCATAGTCCGTCACCACATTTATGTAGGAGAAATTGATATTATCCATCCTAAAATATTAGTAGGGTGATCAGTCTCCATCAATATTAGGGAGTAAAAGGAAGCTGCTTGACAAACAGTGACCTTAACTTTCAATTGCAAAAATGAGTATAAAATAAACCCACTTTCTCTAAAAGGAATCACTGCTATTTTCAGGGAAAATTCATCAACTTTGAATTATACAACCTTGTAGAGAATCATATTTGGTGCATTTTGTGTGAGTCCTCCTATCTTAGGCCGTACAAGAGAGGGCTTGAGTTCTAAATAGGATCTGAAAATCGAAACGCCCCTGAAACCAATGAAGACATCTCTGGGAAGACAAAATTATGGTTTTCCCCATTTCAGTTAAATATGTACATTAACTTAAGATCTGTGTATACGCCTGCATTTGGTTCCTGACATGTCTTTCAAGAATTGTTTCCCAATGATTCCTGATTCTGTGTACCATGGTTTGTTCAGCAGAAAAATAATTCTACATTTTCTGTCCCAACATGGTGAGTTAGGCCCTAGGTTAAGCCTAACAGTGGTTGGGAGGTGTAAGCAAAATAGCTTCGTTTCAAAAGTACTCTAATCCCTATCAATCAATACTTTCTGGATTGAAAAATGTCGAAGTTTCTGAAAATCACTAATGGTTCTCACTAGTGACCTTATGTTCAGTTGATAAAGGCTTCCTCTTTTTTTTTTTTTTTCTATAGAATGTACATGCTTGCCAGAGACAGAGACAGAGGGAGAGAGGGAAGTGAGAAAGCACCCCTCAGGGTGAATAGTTACACAATAATCTCTTCTCTTCCTATTTCCTCTCTGTATTTTGGACATGCATGTATGCATCTGTGCCTGGCATGTTTTTTTAGGCCACCAGGTTTGGAACTCAAACTGTGTAGTTGACCATGTGTGATCCAGCTGCCTTAATGTCTATGCCTCAGGATGGCCCCAAGGTTTTGTTTCTTACACATCTACAGAATATTTTCAGACTACCTAATCTAAAGGCCCATTGCAAACAGTATTATTGATAGATGACTGATGATTTTATAGACATTTCACAACTGCACTTCAATGTCAGCTCATGATCTTGCCAAGAATACGATAACTGCTCCACGAACGTGACGCTAGTCCATTGAGGACTCTAAAACTGAATTCACCCTGCAGCGTGAGCAATGCCAAAGGTCTGTGATAAAGTAACGTGCATCTGGGGTTGAATGTCCTAAGTTTTTATTACTTGTAATATAATTACTGCCATTATTAATAAACCATATTAGGTTATTACTCTTTTTAAAATTTATAATGCATTTCTATGTAGTTTTTGTGTCACACAGTTTATCCTACATATTAATATCAGTTAGCTCATCTAACGCCTACAGCAGCTTTGTGAGATCAAAGGTGTTCTCGTTACATATACCCCAAAGCAATACTGGCTCCAGGAGCTATTTCTTTGTCCGAGGTTACAAAGCTATCAAGTAAATGGGCCAGAACTAGATCCTAGGTCTTTCGATTCCAATTTCAGCATCTTTTCTGCTATTACACAGATTTCTCCCTGCCCTAATCCCTTACACGACTGACCTCTGAGGGAAATTCCTTTCTAGGAAGGAAGAGGTTGGAGCCACATCCAGTATACCAAACTCCTGCCAAGTCCTCCCAGGCCTTCACATCCATCGGTTGGACATTTCCGTACCTCAGTGTCTTTTCTTTAATTAAAATACCTTCCTCACTGGGCCATTCTGAAGAATAAGTAAATTATAAAAGCAGGCACACTAGTACTTGAAAATGAGTAAGTCCTTGAGTGATGATGGTTCAAGGTGCAGAATCTTTGGAGGGATGGAGAGGTTTAGGGTATGGATTCATGCAAGATGTATGTATGGAAAAAATGTGAATTTAAACCCCCATCTTAACGCTTAGCAAAACAATCAGGACACAGGAACAGAGAAGACATATTACTCAACTTTTTCTTTTGAATTTCTAAGAGCTACAGAAAAATAAGACACTAAGTATTAACTATGCATTGAAGAATCTGATTTATTGTGATTTATACATTTATTTATTTTTCCTCCCACCATGGTTATTTACTATTATGTTTTGTGATAAGAGCTCTTAACATAAGGTATATCCTATCAGTCATTTTTTGAGTGTGCTGTACGGTATTGTTGATTATGGGCACTACAGTGCACTCTAGATCTCTAGGATCTGTCCACCTCGCATGACGGAAACTTTATACACTTTGCCTCTACCTACCCATTGCTCCTCCCAACCTCGGCCACCACCACTCTCCTCTCTGCTTCTGTGAATTCGACTATTTTAGATTCTTTGTAGATATCCTTTATACATTTAAAATAAGCTTTACTTTTTTTTTTTAAGAGAGAGGTTTGCTATAGGGTGTGTGTGCTCACCAGAGAGACAGAGATAGAGAGACAGAAAGTGACAGAAAGCAAGAAATCACTCCCCAGGGGAAATGGCCACAATCCCTTTACCTCCAGTCTCCTCTTGGGATTTTGGGCATGCCCACACATGCGCCAGGCGTGAGTTTTAAGTCACCAGGTCTGGGACTTGAACCAGAGTTGACCATGTGGGAGTTCGGTGAGGCAACCATTATGCCATCTGCTGGTCCTGAGCTTTTCTTTTCTAAAACCCTTAATCCCCGTAAGATTATTTAAATGTCTAAAGATATTTCCTATTAACTTGACTTTATTTTAGAAATTAGCTGCAATTACCTAGAAGAGCACATATTTTAAATTAGTGAAGCAAAAAGAATGTTACATGCCAATGTTCCCTTCCCTGCATGTTCACTCATCTGCTTAATGAACAGCTGAACGTTTCAATGCATATAAACACATCAGAACCTCAGTACTCTTCTCTACATGAAAATATCTTACCGACCTTGACTGAGATCATTTTGATTGAGAATACTCTGACTAATTTGTCCTTGTATGTTTCTCTCCGCAGTTTCTGAAATAGCTTTGTGCCAGGGACGAAAAATCATTTTCAGTTGTCAAATAATAATTAGGCTGATGTCCTTCATACACCATTGGTCCTTACCTTGGGGATATTAGTTTATGTTAAAAGGTACGCTGGGCCCAGCCTTGGAGGCTCAATGGCTTGTCCTGAGCTGTGGTGCTGGAAACCTGATGACCAATGGCAGATTTGGATCCCCAGTGAGGCCCTGAGGGCACTCACCAGCCTGGAAAGCCAAGGGGTGTGATGAATCTCCTTCTCTCTCAGGTGCACCACTCATAGTCTCTTTTCTGAATAAAACATGAATTTTTTAAAATGGCCGGTCTAGTAGATGCTACAGTTCTGCAGGTTGGGCCCATTTGGGAGGCTGGGGTTTAAATCCTGACCCACCTTAAAAAGCCCCAGAGCTGTGGCATGCACCCATAGGTCCAGCTACTTGGGATGCATTGAAGAATCTGATTTATTGTGATTTATACATTTATTTATTTTTCCTCCCACCATGGTTATTTACTATTATGTTTTGTGATAAGAGCTCTTAACATAAGGTATATCCTATCAGTCATTTTTTGAGTGTGCTGTACGGTATTGTTGATTATGGGCACTACAGTGCACTCTAGATCTCTAGGATCTGTCCACCTCGCATGACGGAAACTTTATACACTTTGCCTCTACCTACCCATTGCTCCTCCCAACCTCGGCCACCACCACTCTCCTCTCTGCTTCTGTGAATTCGACTATTTTAGATTCTTTGTAGATATCCTTTATACATTTGAAATAAGCTTTACTTTTTTTTTTAAGAGAGAGGTTTGCTATAGGGTGTGTGTGCTCACCAGAGAGACAGAGACAGAGAGACAGAAAGTGACAGAAAGCAAGAAATCACTCCCCAGGGGAAATGGCCACAATCCCTTTACCTCCAGTCTCCTCTTGGGATTTTGGGCATGCCCACACATGCGCCAGGCGTGAGTTTTAAGTCACCAGGTCTGGGACTTGAACCAGAGTTGACCATGTGGGAGTTCGGTGAGGCAACCATTATGCCATCTGCTGGTCCTGAGCTTTTCTTTTCTAAAACCCTTAATCCCCGTAAGATTATTTAAATGTCTAAAGATATTTCCTATTAACTTGACTTTATTTTAGAAATTAGCTGCAATTACCTAGAAGAGCACATATTTTAAATTAGTGAAGCAAAAAGAATGTTACATGCCAATGTTCCCTTCCCTGCATGTTCACTCATCTGCTTAATGAACAGCTGAACGTTTCAATGCATATAAACACATCAGAACCTCAGTACTCTTCTCTACATGAAAATATCTTACCGACCTTGACTGAGATCATTTTGATTGAGAATACTCTGACTAATTTGTCCTTGTATGTTTCTCTCCGCAGTTTCTGAAATAGCTTTGTGCCAGGGACGAAAAATCATTTTCAGTTGTCAAATAATAATTAGGCTGATGTCCTTCATACACCATTGGTCCTTACCTTGGGGATATTAGTTTACGTTAAAAGGTACGCTGGGCCCAGCCTTGGAGGCGCAATGGCTTGTCCTGAGCTGTGGTGCTGGAAACCTGATGACCAATGGCAGATTTGGATCCCCAGCGAGGCCCTGAGGGCACTCACCAGCCTGGAAAGCCAAGGGGTGTGATGAATCTCCTTCTCTCTCAGGTGCACCACTCATAGTCTCTTTTCTGAATAAAACATGAATTTTTTAAAATGGCCGGTCTAGTAGATGCTACAGTTCTGCAGGTTGGGCCCATTTGGGAGGCTGGGGTTTAAATCCTGACCCACCTTAAAAAGCCCCAGAGCTGTGGCATGCACCCATAGGTCCAGCTACTTGGGTGGTAGAGGCAGGGGGATGCCAGGCATGAACACTTAGCAGGGTCCCGCCTGAATGAGCAGAGGCTGTGGTCCTAGCTGCTTGGGAGGCTGAGGCAGTAGGAATGAGACATCAGAAGACATTGTAAAAACCAAACCAAAACAAACAAAAACACTACCCACACCCCCATGTAGGCATACACAAGAAAAAGAAAAACAAAACCTATTTTTTTCTAATACTATTCATGAAGAAAATGTTAATATATTTTCATAGAGCAATAAAATAAAGATAAAGGAAATAAGAGTTTGTTCAAAAACACAGACCAAGTTTGCTAGTAATTATTCTAATTTGTTTAAAGAAGAAGTCTAACCATGTAGTGCTTTTTTTTTTTTAATTGTCAGAGGGCACATGAAATTACCTGAGAGAGACAGAGAGACAGAGAACGAGGAGAAAGGAGAAAGTACCCACCAATGGGACATGGTCACGGGCAATTCCTTCTCCTTTTCTCCATCCTGTCAGGATTTGTGCCCAGCATATTTTTTAAGCTGTTGCGACTAGGATTTGATCCATGATCAACCGTGTGGGATCTGGCTCCCTGAACCACCAGGCTATAAGACTGATCCAATCATGTAGTACTTTTAATTATATATTTGCATTTGGAATGTATGGGTTGCATTATATTAGGAAATCAGGAAAAGGTGTCATTTTGGCCACAAACTGGATGACCTATATATATATATATATATACACACACACATATATATATATATATATATACACACACACATATTTATATATATCTATATATAGTGCATATCTATATATTTACATATATTTACATATATAGATATGTGTAGATATATTTAGATATGTATATATAGAGAGATATGTAGATATATATCTACATATATATGTACATATACATATAATTTAAATAATACAAACTGAAGGCTCAAATTAGTCAATAAAAGAGTCTTATATCCTTATAAACTTGTATTTAATAGTTCTAAACAATTAAAGCAAATTTACAAATGTGTAATCAAATTACATTTGAGAATTTCTTCCTGTCAATCAGAAATGACTTAATATTGAGGGCGCATAATATCTTCAGTAGAAAGCCAAAATATAAAACGTGAACAATAAGTGAGAAACTATTGGGTAGTAAGGAAAGTCACGACATCGTTTCTCTGCTTTTCTATACAAAAATGCATCAGAACTTTGCCGACGACCTACAAAAACATACTGTTCCTGGATGCCAGTACTCCTTGCTGTCTCCAACCTTTGCTTACATAGATGTAAAGCTGAGTATCCCTTATCTGCAATGTCCAGGAACAGAATTATTTTAGATTCTAGACTTTTTCAGATTTTGGAATATTTGCTTATACATAGTGACATATTTTGGAGAGGGGACCCAGAATTAAACAAAAATATTGTTTATGTTTTATATATACACCGTATGCATATGAATGTAATTCCATATGATCTGAAGGTAATTTCACGTGACCTTTTTATTTTGCAGCATTTTGACTGTGACCTATCACATGAGGTCAAGTCAGGAATTTTCCACCTGTGGCATCAAGTTGGCATTCAAAGAGTTTTGAATTTGAGAGCATTTTGAGCTTTGGGTTTTCAATTGAAGGATACTCAAGCTGAAGCTCAGTTTTTCTGAAAGGCTTTTAATTTTCCTTTAACATGTGCAGGGGTAGAAATGATTAACAGAGGATACATACAAACTTAAAGCTTTATCTTGAGTCTTAGACAACAGATTCTTGCGCATCAATTTTATTCAACTGCATTTTAGTTGGAAATACAATTTATTGTCTATGGTAATAATTGGGTCCTATATTTAAAGATCATGTTAAAAATAATTTGGTAGTCAAGCCACTAATACTGATTTTTCAGAGGAACTTTATGAAATATAGAAGTTTTTATAGAACATGGAGTGATCGCTTCAGCCAAAGCTGACCTTATATCAAAATAGCAATTGTTCAGATAACAACCTCTTAGTCCCAAGTCAGTATCTCATCTGTCAGCAGCCTCCTTCCTCAAACTGTTCAGAACTAAGCAGGATTGTGTTTGAGTTTTAACATCAAATACATCCAAGTTTATAGCTGAGTGCCATTACCTGGAGAGACAGTGCTCCACATCCATCTCCAGACCTGCAAGATGAGGATAATAATGCCTGTTGGGGCCAATATGAGTACTAAATGAGCTGTGGGGTATCCAACAGGATGCAAAGCAAGACTTTTCCTGATTTCTCAGTTTCAAAAGGGGTCTCAAGGCTAAAAACTATAGTAAAAGTTACTCCATATACCAAAGTAAGATGCTATGCACACTGACAGCTTATAAAGCAGGTAGCTGTTTCCCTTAGCATGTCCCTGCACCAGTCTGAACAGAGGAGATGTACGAGACAATGGGGAAGAGGAAGAACTGCTAAGAAGAAGAAAAGTGGTCCCTTGTATTATCCCTGTCCGTGAGCTTCTCCTTTACCTTAATTCAAATGGTGGGCACTTCAAGAAAACTATGAGAGAGAGAGAGAGAGAGAGAGAGAGAGAGAGAGAGAGAGAGAGAGAATGAACTAGGAGGGAGATCCTCTTCTTATCCACGTGTGTGAGCTACAGCACTGAAAAGTTCCCGTGGTTTCCAAAGGACCAGAGGGACACGGGATAAGGTATTCTCTGGGAAAGTTGACTTGCGTTTCCTGCAGTCCCCTGACACAGAATTCTTCATCTAGTTTTCCTCAGACATGGAGAAGGATATAGGTACTGGAGATGTCTCCAGTGGCAAAGCAGAGACAACCAGACTGTAGTTACTTAGCAGTTAGCCCTTCTGGAATGCATTGGGGATGATATTAGTATATTCTTCTGGAGGCCATGTAAATAATTACAAAGATAACAGAGCCCCAGATATGGTGAAAGGAGGATTTGCTTGATAACAGTGCCTGTCAGAGTGAGGAGTCACCTATAAGAAAGGGTCAGTGTGAGGTGCAAGTTCTGGGTGCAGGAACTGAGGAAGCGTCTATCAGCAGTCAGCAGGAGTGTAAGCATCTCCCAAAGAACGGGGTTAGAAATCTCACAGTAGGTGCAGACCTTGAGATCAGGAGTCTCTAGAAAATTCACAAATTATTCAACAAGGAAAAAACAAGAAAAAACAAAACAAAACAAACCCAAAATATAAAACTGGGACTTGGATATTCAAAGGCCACATTACAATAGTCCTAGACTGGTCATACCATTTGGCCTCCTTCTCCCATCCTCAACCAGTTCTGGGAGAGACCCCTTGTCACAAAAACATGGGAAGAGAGCAGGAAAGTAAGGAAGGAATAGTGAGTAAGCAGATCACACCATGCCACCCCTTCTCGTCCACTCCTATTTTTATGTTGTTCCTAGTCTGGAGAAGGGAAGATGAAGGAGTTAAGGATATGCCACTCTGAAATATACTGGTTTGGCATAGTAATCATTTTGACTTAAAGGCATTTGCAAAACAGCAGGTGCAAGATCACTCTGACCTTCAGTTTCTTAAAAACAGGAGAGAATTTCCCATGGGAAGAATGCCCTCTTCATAAGAGGAGGAAAGTATTACCACTTATCATCAAACAGAAAGTTGGTCTGAGAGAAATGTGTGCAAAGTTGTTAGACTTCTCCACCCAATTAACCACCCCACCTAGCTCCCTTGGGCTTGCCACAGCTTTGTGATTCACTATCCTTTGTCTAATTCAGTAGGGAAGTGTTAAACTCTCCCTGTGCCTTTGGGTATTCATTTCCTTAGGAAGGCTACTGTGACATGTAAAACATGTATTAAATAAACCTGTATGCTTTTCTTTTCTCTTGTTGATCTCTCTTAAGTCAATTTAATTTTCAGGTCTAACTGGTGGGGAAAAAGAGCTTGAAAAACTAGAGGTAAAATTTCGTCTCTCTTAAACGTTGAATTGCATGAAAGGTTGAAATTTCTATATTACTCTTTGGACTTTTAAATCTGAAACTTGATGTTAGAAACTAAGGTCTTTAGTAATTCAATAAAATGCAGGGGAGCTGGGGGACAGTATAGGAAGCAAACATAAATACCAGAGACAGTGTGGGAGGAGAGTGAGAGATGGCAGAGGGTAAGAGATAGGGAATCAAGGATGGGGGAAAAAAAAGCAAAACATACAGGAAACAAGAAATGGAAAATTATTTGCTGACAATAACATGTCTGTTGATGTGCTTGGTTGAGACAATATACAGTGTACTCTGGATGGAAAATCTCATTTTGTATGCTGTAATGATGTACAGTGAATGAATGCAAATAAATAAATTAATAAAAAAAGAAACTTGAACAAAGAAATGTGGTATTATCTGTTGAAGATATTTTATAGTCTTATTAGCTGGATGAGGAAGAAATGTTCATATGTTGAAATATTCACTTTGTAAGCTAAATAATGTGATTAAATATATAAAAGAAAATGAGACAAAAAAAGAAAAGAAATTTGAACATGTTTGGCAAAAAGGAGCACAATTATTGGCCTGTGTTATCACTGAAGAACAGAGAAGGAAGATTTGGCAGGTTAATTTATTGAAATAGCATACAAACCAGAAAAAAAAAGCATATTTACATTCTAAAAGAATATTCTACTGCCCTAAAAATTTACATTGGTATATCTTTGCAAAGACATCGTGATATAATAGATTTGTACTCACATCCGAATGTATGTGTGTTTGGTTAGGTGGGTGGATAGGTATCTCTCTATTCTAATCTATGCCCTCTGAAAGGGAGAGTTAGCCAGAATTAATCCACAGTTATTACTAGCACATTATTAATATCTGCAGTCAACATCATCAGATTGTAAATCAACATGATGGAAATGAGTTTTCACTATTGAAAAGAGTGGTGCTTAAATGACATAGCTTAAAGCAGCTCATCAACAAACAGTTGAGGCATTCTGGCCTGTCTGTAACCGAACATACCAATTTGAGAGTATACATCTCAGATCTTTAAGAATGAATCTCTAGACAAAAATAATTTGTATCCTTTTTTAAAAATGTTCCAAAGGGAGCAGTGCTGGCTAGAGACAGAGACAGAGAGACAGACAGAAAAGTGCAATAGGCCATAGTCATGCTGAAATCCGTTTTCCTACATTTCTTTATCCTTTGAAATCTGAGGCATGCATGCACCTGTGCCCAGCACATTTTTTAAACTGTCAAAGCCTGGATTCAAAGTATTATGTCATCAGGGAAGTCATGAGGAATTTTTCTATGTTTTTCTTTGCAAAAATGAGTCGTGACTTTCCCAACGACCCAATATGTTTGGCCATGTGGGGTCTGGCTCCTTTAACCACCAGACCATGAGGCTGGCCCCACGTATTTAAGGTCTAAACTGTGCTCTTTTACAGCCACTGATTCAGAAGCTACGTGTACACCTGTCTGCATTTAGGTGAGTTTTTTCTTTTTAAGATTTTTCTTTGCCATTTCCTAACCATATGGTTAAATATGAAATATCTCAGTGGTTATGCAAGGATAAATTTATGCCTAGATCCTATCTCTGCATAAAATAAAATAAAAAATAGGAATATGAACAACCCACATGGATTTCGCCCTGAAGCAGAACTATATCAGACAAGCTTGGTCAATCTGAGACTCCTGGAGGAGTTTCTGTTAACAGCCCAGAC
>NW_006202966.1:81019-89173 GCF_000334495.1 Tupaia belangeri chinensis
ATATAGTAAATGAATTTTCTCTTTATTGGGAGGAAGGGAAAACCTCAGTGTTGCCCTGGGGACCCATTAAGTTTCTATATGAGGCTCAGTTTTCATCTATTTTAGTTGCAAAAGGATATGAAGTCAGGAACCTTAAGAGCAGAGGTTAAGGTCACGGCTTGTCAGACTTCTGTGACTTAAGAATGGTTGCTTGGCTGTGGGCCCTGTCTAATGTCACTAAGCCAAGACCAGAAAACAAGAGGAAAGTTAAAATGGGTCTCTCACAAAGACTGAGGTGACTATCAATGCTACTGAATGCTATTAGTTTAGAATTTGACATCTGCTTTCCTATACAGACTTCGCTTATCTTCTATTACTCTATAACATGGACCTTCTACTCTAGTCAGACAGTTCCTGCTACTATCCTATCAAGAACCAGGAATGTATTTCCACAGCTACCACTGAGAATGCTTCATTTTACAAGTGATAGAAACGTGGACTCCAACTAGGAGTAACCAATAAAAAATTTATTAACTCAGTAATTGAAATATTTGACAGGCAGTTTGGCTTCAGGCATTGCCTAAATTTGAGACACCAACTTTGTCATTTAAGAGGAGGAAAGAGGTGGTTCTGAAAGGGAAAGCTAGAAGACACATACCAGAAAAAATAGGTATTTATTAGGGATGGCACAAATTAAGAGAGCAAGCACACACTTACATAGATACATGGGAATACTTTAGGGCACTGTGTTCTCTGTTCAGATCTGTCTTCCCATTCCCCAGGAATACCCTCCTCCTTTTCCAAAGTCTGTTTCTCTTTCAAAATTTATTTCCTTTTTTATTCTATTTGGGTATATGTATTCATACTTTTGAAATTCCAGAACACTTATTCTTTCTTTTATTTTTTAAGTTTATTTACTTCTTTCGTGTGTGTGTGTGTGTGTGTGATAGCATAAGAGACACCCTCAACAGGGTCTCACACTGTGATCCCTCCTCTACCCTTCTCAGACAGACACGGTCATGAGTGCATGCCTGGCATTTACAGTTCGATGGGCAACCGAACCTGCAATCTTTTATACGGATCCATTATTGTGTAAGTGAAGCGTCGCTGCAGGGCCACCGAGTTGACTGTTTCGCCTTCAGCCTAAACTGGAATAAATAGATACTTTATTTCTCCCTGAGTGGTTAGTCGCAGCAGCTTGTGTGTTGCAGGTGTGAAATTCTAAAATCCACAGCATGGAAGATGAAAACACTTTCTACCTAGAAAGAATGTAATACAGTGATACTTTTTCAGGGTAGCTTTGGGACCTTTAATGAATTGATTAATTACGTGACTGAGGTTGAATGTTTTAACCTGACTTTTCAGAACCATCCTAAATCGCTTTGCCCTCCCTAATACTTATTACTTGTGTTTTTTATGTTTAAAGAATTATTTTGTTTTTTTATTTATTCATTCATTTATTTCATTTTTTAAATTTTTGACCAGAGAGGGACAGAGCAAGAGAGAAGGAGAGAGTGGGAAAGTGAGAGAGCAAGCCTCCAGGTCCAGGACTTGAACCGTGGTCGGCCATGTGGGAATCCAGCGTCTTTAACCACCACGCCACCTGCCGGCCCCTATTACTTGTGTTGAAGTGGAAAGAACACTGCTTCCATCACTTACCCTGCTGGACTTGGGTGATGGAAGGAGGTCTCTGTTCTCATAGTTTTTTTTTTTTTTTTTTTTTTTTTTTTAGAGGTTTTTGCTATAGGGTGCATGCACTTGCCAGACAGAGAGAGAGACAGAGAGACAGAAAGCGAGAAATCAACCCCAGGGGGGATGGCCATGCCACAATCCATTCTCCTCTATTCCCCTCTCGGGATCTTGGGCATGCACGCACATGCGCCCGGTGTGAGTTTAAGTCACTGGGTTCGGGATGCAAACTGCAGTCAATACATGGGAGTCGAGCGACATAGCCATTATGCTAACTGCTGGTCCCTGTTCCCATAGTTTTTAATGACTCCTGTAATCTGAGGGGGTTCTTCTGCATTGCAGAGACTGGAGTCATGCAGAAAGCAAAGGGGCTTCAACAAGTATGCTTGACTAAAAGGTCAGGGAGACAGAGGTTGCAAAAGAGAAGGGAAGCCTAGTGTGGATGAGAATTAAAACATTGGCCAAAGCAGGACTCAGGAGGGTGTACATTGAGTAGAATCAGGAGGAAATGGCTGACAGAATAAAGAAACATTAAGACATAAAAGCATAGCATATAACCCTGGAATAGACTCTTCTGTGGCTTGGTTTTCAGCAAATTAAAGCCTAAAATTAAACAACCATGGACATATTCAAAGTGTGTTTGTTGCAAAATCCTCCATTCAAAATCTTTCATTTTCTGTTTCCTTCTCCTTCTTTGTAACCATCTACCATTAAAGATACCCATACTAACTACACTTTAGGACAAGGCAAAAGCTTGGGGCTAAAACTGAAAGGATAACTCTACCTACTGCTAGACATTTACAATCAAGAGCTGTCAGTGATGTCTGGGAGAATAGGTATATTACCAGCCTAGCCAGAATGCCCACATGTATACACAGGATTCTGTGTGCATGGATATGTGTTCATGTGTTTGTGTGCATCGGAGCATATTGCATAGGTGGCTACTTGGTGAGTATTCATGGAATAAGTCAATGTCTTCTCTAAAACTAAAAGAAGAGGTCATGTTTATTTTGGTTTTAATGAATTCCTACCCCTGTACAATGTATTACACTTAATACTTATTACATTGCAGTGTTGACTCATAAACAACAAATATTTTATACACTGGAACTTCAACTAATTCTTATTCTCTTCACCATTTCTCTATGATTGAGAATGATTAAATGCTAAATTTTAATTGCGACTGATAATTCCAACTATGAATGTACTTTATGGAGAGAATAGAACTCTATTATGTTTTAATTAATATATTTTAAAATTCATTTTTATTTATATGAGATAAAGTGGTAAGAATAGTTTCACTTGATTTCTATGACAAAACAAGACAAGAAAATGTCCAGGCTCTGTGTTCATTCTCATGTTTATAAAATTATAAAATATGTGGCATTTGTATGTAAAAACTGCATGATTTCCAAACCCCTTTCCCTTGACTCTAATACCACTCTAGAATTTAACCACTCTGTAACTGCTTTTGACTAAAGACTTGGCTCCATGCTGGCCTTGGGAATGGAGAATCAATTATGAAATTTCACTATTTTGGAATCGAATATTTAGTAGAAGAGAAAAACTGTGGAATTCTGGGTTGTGGTTTTCTAATATTGAATCAGGTAAGTGGCTGAAGGAAACATCTACAGGAAGATAATGTATTCAATGTTAGTTGGAAAAAAACAATAAATGGACTAGGATTTTTTTTCTTCAATTTTTACTGTAGATCACATGTGCTTATCAGAGAACTCTCTGAGAGAGAGGGAAAGTTAAAAATCATCTTCTAAGGGGGATGATCATGCTGCAATCCCTTCTCCTCCATTCTACTTTCAGGATTCTGGGCACACACATGTGTGCTGGTAGTGTTTTTCAACATTCTGGGTCTAGGACTCAAAACGCACAGTGGAATCCAGCTGTCTTAACCTCCACACCACCTGTTGGACTGTAACACCCATATCACCTGGTGGCCTGAGATTGGCATTCTTATGTTGCCAAAGATGGCTAGATAAATACATCTAGATCCATTTTTTTAATAGAATTAATTGGGAGTCCTTCTCAAGAGAATTTGGTTGGAAAATCATAGAGTTGTAAGAAATCATTTGGAAATGAGTTTTAGAATTTATTGGACCCTTTTTGGTTTTCAGATTTAATATATTTCTCTTCTCGGAGTATCTCATACGAATGACCACAACATTTTGGGTTGAGAAGTCATAAGAAAGGAGTACACTGGAAAGAGGAAATAGAATGAGAACTTATACCAACTAAGTATGTACTCTATGCCCTTCCCTGTACAAGGCATTTTCCACAAATTTTCTCAATCCCATAGTCAACTCTGAAAAGTACAAGTTGTACCACTGAGAACCTGCAAAAAAGTATTAAGTGACTTGCATAAATTCCTAATTCTACTCTATTTCTGAGTCATAGCCATGGCAACCCTATAACAAATTTCATGCCCTATCTCCTATCTTATCATGATGACCCTGGGAATTAAGACACTTCAGGTCCAACAACCCAGAATGTAGAGAATTATAGACTGACCTCTACAACTAATTTTCTTCAGGCACTTAGACAACCACTCAAGCTTTCTTGGCCTCACTATCATGTTTTCATATAAAATAAGGTCATGCATTTAGCTCTTCCCATCCACAAATGCAATCTTGTGATGCTGATGTAGATAATGCATGATTGTCACTGATAACTATTGCCTCCTTTAATGCATTATTCATAATTCAGAGAAGGCATATCCTTTCTAAAGCCTAAATTATCTATTTAAAATGAACACAAGAAAGTCTTTCCTCTGGCTAATTTCATACAGAGTGGAAACAATTAAAAAGAAATTTAATTTCTAGTACAGAAGGTTATTTCCCTATCCCAATGCTTGTTGAAGTAAAGTAAAATTTCCATCTGCCTTATGAAGACCAATGGTGTCCTGGGAAAGGAATGCTGTGTCATGGTCTTAATGCTAAAGACGAACACATCCTTACTAGGTTCAAGACAAACTACAGACTTCATCATGAGCACTGCGAACATACACTTATCATTGGGTGTCAACACCCAGTCATCCAACAGAAACCAAGGTCCTCACGTGGCTAGCACCACCCTGCCTTTTTTTTTTCAGTGCCTCACAAAGTTTCCTTTCCAAGCAGTTCTAGCTAACAGAACTTTTCTTTGAAGTATGACATTTTGTCATAAAAACAAATCCAGACATTTGATCTACTTCCTACCTAATCCTTCCTTATTTTGATGATAAAAATGAATTCCTTGTTTACCAAGTAAAATAAATGCTCCTAATTTGTATTCTATCCACCTGTTCAGATATTTTGGGGGAGAATTGTGTCTCAGTTTGAACAACTCAATCTGTTTTACATCACATAAATCCTGCAAATGGCCTCATATAAAGTGTAATTTTCAGAGCATGGTCAACCACACCTTCTGGAACACCATCATAGCATGGAAACCCTCCTAGGTATTGCTTTTATTGTAAGAGTTAGCATACATTACATATCAGTTATAGGGATTTATGGCAATTTTTTGGTAGTATATTTTTTGAGATTCTTAACTATTCCATGAGGTAGAGATTATTACACCCTTCATATAATATGATTAAATAGAAATACATAAAGATTCACTGCATTTGCTAAAGTCCTAAAACTCATTAGTAGCAGAGCAAAGTCTGAATGGTAGACCTTAGGGCTTTGTTGCTGTCTATGTGCAGCCATAATATCCATTTAGATAGAGATTGCCTGATAGGCTCCTTTCCCAGGTATGCGAGGGAGAGAGGGAAAGTAAAACTCTCTACAGGGTCCTCACACACAATCCTGGCTGTGCAGCTGCATGTCCAGGTAAAACAGGATGTGAACTGGGAGCCTTTCCATGAGGCTTCCAGCATCAAGCGACAGTGTCTCACTGCCTACACCAGTGTGGCTGGCCCCTCACCCACCCTTTGTATGTGGCTGGAACTCCTCTATTCATCCCTGTGCCTGAATTCCTCTTTCTTGAATGGCGTGAAATGGCTTCCCTTTCTGAGAAATTAAAAATAAAGAAATTGATAAAAGTGATAGCCTATATAATAATAATAATCACATGGGGATCTAGCTATTTGTAGATCTGGAAGAATTTTGCTGGAAATAGAGTTGAGAAGATGAGTATGGTGGGGAGCAATAGCAGCAAAACAGAACTAAAGATTTCTATTTTCAACACTCTAAGCCATGGTTTTCTGAATAGCTAATACTTTCTTGTGGCCTTTATTCTGTGGTCCCATATAATGAGGGGATGGGAGTAAAGTGGGTAGATGCTGACTGGTAGACTTAGTGGTAAAGGAGCCAGACCCCACATAGCCAACAGCAGTTTGAATGCCAACCTCTGGAGTTTGAAAACAGACCGGGTCTGTGTGCAAGCACGTTCAAAATCCTGACAGGATAGAGAAATAGAGGAGACGCATTGTGGCATGACCACACCCATTTGGGGTGATTGCACTCTCTCTCTCTCTGTTTCTTTTCTTCTTTCTCTAGCTCTTTTTTTCTTTCTCTCTTTCTCTCTCTCTCTCTCTCTCTCCTTCCTTCCTTCCTTCCTTCCTTCCTTCCTTCCTTCCTTCCTTCCTTCCTTCTCTCTTTCTCTCTCTCTCTCTTCTTTTTCTTTTTTTCTTCTTTCCTGTTTCTCTATCTGGCCAGAGCATATACCCTTTATCAACTGAAAACAACAACAACAACAAAACAAAAACCATGTTGTGAGGAACAAATAGAAACCTCAAAGTTTTTATTCACTCAAGGTCTCAGGCACAAGTTACCCCCTTTTATATGAATTTTTATCTAGTGTCAAAAAAATGCATCTGCTGGAGCTTGAATACAGGGAGAGTGAGACATTGCATGGAAAAGATGAGAAGGAGAGCTTTTTGAAAGGGTTTGAATCTGAAAGTAAGATGTTTCTCTTCCTAAGTATCTAAAATGGTAAAATTTCTTTAAGGTAATTTATTTTTTCTCACTGTAAAAGTCATATATGATCAATGAGGAAGATTTGAAAAACATAGTAAAGAATAAAAAATAAGTTTTATTGAATCCTATCTCTCAAGACTAATAATTTATATTTTGGTATATGAAATTTTTTGTATTTTTAGGTACAAATCTCATTAATGCTAAACACCCACACAAAATTCTGTCTCTGCATGTTTTTTTCTGCCTTGAACATTTACTGTTATGGTGAACATTTTTCAATGCTAACTGAATTTTCTACAATATCAGTTTTATATGTCTGTAAGACATTTCCTCATGAGGGATATGTCATCATTTAATGAGTTAATGAATTCGATATTCTGGTATGCTCGCTTCTCATTTTTCCTGCTTAAAGGAACGTTACAATGAGCATGTTGGTTTTATTATTTCTGTGTGCATACTTTGCTTTTTGGAAACAAATTTCTCAAAGTAGAATTTCTGGAGCAAAGGCTATGTGATTTGGAAGACCTTTGGAAATACAATGCCAGATTTCTTTCATGAGTCTTATTATTTGACTTCTTTTCTCTTGGTTACATAACTACCAAAAAAGTGGATTTGGGTTTTGCTTCTATTTTTCCACATGGACATACTCTTGTGTGTAGCATTTGATTACTTCACTGTGTGTTGTTGTACTCTTTATCTCACACTTAAAAAATTACCACTGGAATTAAAGTGCGATGAACTATAAAGAGAATCTTGAGTCAGTCTTACTTTTGAAGAGAATAATACTTTCAGGACAAGCAGTTAGCATAATGGCAATGTCACTGAACTCCCATGTAGCCGACTGCGGTTCAAGTCCTGGACCTGGTGACTTAAACTTATGCTGGGCACGTGTGCATGTGTGCCCAAGATCCCAAGAGGAGAATGGAGGAGAAAGGATTGCAGTGTGGCCATCCCTGCTGGGGGGTGATTTCTCATTTTCTGTCTCTGTCTTTCTGGCGAGTGCACCTGCCCTATAGCAAAAACCTCTCCAAAAAAAAAAAAAAAAAAAAAAAGAGAGAGAATAATACTTTCAAAGTGTGGTAGTGTGGTACAGTACAGTTTCTGCAAGTGGTTATAAATGACTCTTTTCACACTGGATTCCACACCTTAGATGAGAACCCATCAACTTCTTTTGAGATAGCTTCTTTCCAATAGCTTCCCAGAAGAAACAACAAAAAAATTGTATGACTAAAGATATGCATACATTTCATCATGCTAAACTCAGTATCTCATCATAAACATTTTACTAAAAGCCATGATTTAGCATATATAGCTATGGATAAACCATGTCACCAATGCCTATTTCAAAAAATACAGTAACATTATTTATTATCTGGTATCAGGAAGACAGGATACCAAGGAATCTTTGAAGGGAAATACCTAGGTCTGTAGCTACATATCTGCACCTGTATTTGTGCCTCGATCTTTGTCTTTCTACACAGCTTGGTGAACTCCACCCAGGGAAAGTGCAGGAAGACAGGCCCACTTCCCAACACTTCCATTAGCACTTTCTTCTAGGTCATCAGGAATG
>NW_006202966.1:89204-103134 GCF_000334495.1 Tupaia belangeri chinensis
TTTAATTCATCCCTTTGGATTATAATAGATGGACTCAAGTCCTAGTCGAATATTTTCAGCAGGCATTTAGTGAAATGACAGTTGTTGGGAGTTACTTCATTTTACAACATCACATTAGCATTAACTTTTCATTTTACCAGAGCACCCCAAATATACATATTAAATGAACCTAGATTGCTTTTCTTAAGAGAGAATGAGTTGAGGGCCTCTAAGCAGAGCCATTAAGAGATCGGAGTTAGATTAAACATGCTAGAGAGGAAGTGAAGAATTCTATCAATTGGTCCATCATTGTAAAGTCACATTAGCAACACATAACTCAGCTCCTTCTGTTTGCAAAGCTCTCTACTTGGTCCCTCTTCGGTAAGAGAAGTCCTCACATGGTGGTGATCTATTCTCTTTTTGATATAATTATGCTGAAAGCCAAACATGTTATTTAAAAGCTAAAACATTTAAATTCAAGATTTAATGATGAAAATCAACATGTCTACTTGATACTAAAGTTACTGAAGTGGGTAGACCTCTTTTCTTTTCTTTTCTTTTCTTTTCTTTTCTTTTCTTTTCGAGAGAGAGATTTTTGCTATAGGGTGCTTGCTCTTGCCAAAGAGACAGAGAGACAGAAAGTGAGTAATCATGCCCTGACAGGGTGGCCATGCCATAAGCCCTTCTCCTCTATTCACCTTTCAGGATTTTAGGCAGGTACACACCTGTGCTCAGCACGAGTTTCAAGATGCTGGGTCTGAGACTCGAACTCTGATTGGCCATGTGGGGGTTCGGCAACATAACCATTACATCATCTGCTGATCCTGTAGATAGCCTTTAATACAGGAGAATGGAACATTGTATAGAAAGGATGATAAGTAGAGCTTTTTGAAAGAGTTTGAATCTAAATTTAAGCATAATATGAATCTGTAAAAAAAAACATGGAAAACATTCTGTCGTGTATATAAATAGATATACAAACATTACACCGAAGCCTGATGACACAAGGACAACAGTTGAGAATAGCTCATTAAGATAAGAAGTTACTTGGGGAAAAGGCCACAATGTAGATGCCATTGTGCGGCATTCTTGCCAATTAGTCTTTCATAACCACTAATCCAGAGCATCAGTACTCAAACTTTGATGTGTGTCAATATAACATGAGGAACTTCTGAAATCTAGATTTCTAAGTTGTAGCCACAGAGTTCACTTACAGATCATCTGGAATGGTATTCCAGAATCTTCATGTGTTGAGTATACCTTGGCAATCCTATGCAAGCGGTTCATGACTCCTCTTTGGCTTTGAGAAATACTTTGCTGAAGCATTATTCTATTAGCAGAGATATTCCTGCCTTGAGACCTGAAGGGTCATATAATCATATATCTTAATGTGTACAGAATTTTTTAGTAACTAAATTCAGAGTACATATAAAGCAGTCATTGGATCTTCCAAATACATTTATCATAGAGACAGGCAGACAGCCAGGAACAGAGTAGACCCCTAATCAATATAGTTGAAAATGGTAGCATTAAAACTACCATTAGTCATGTGGTAACTGGTCATAGATCATAAAGTTACTGCCTCTAATTTCTTACATCTGAACTAAAATCTGTATATGCAGTAAACTTATTTTATTGTTTGGTCTGAAATGGTCTTTTAGGCTGCAATTAGATGGATGCTTATCCTCTATTTTAGGATCAGAAAACAGCATTCTTTGGATTTCCTTCCATATCATTAGAAGTTGTGGTATAAAAATTATATACCATTCTTTGGGTTTCCTTCCATATCCTTAGAAGTTGTGGTATAAAAAAAATTCTATATTTCGTCTTTATCCTCAGCTTCTGGCCTAGAGCCTTCTAAAACCCTTGGAATATCCTGAGTGATAGGTTGATAGAATCTTCTGTTCTAATGAGCTAACCCTACACAGTAAGTTCGGGGCACTTGTCATCAGAAAGACTAAGACTTGATTAGAATCTTCAACATGTCAACCCTTCATCCCCCCCTTCACTCTCCAACCTCTACTGTAGGGACAGGGGTTGGGAATTGACATACAAGCCTATGTATTAGAACACCATAAAACCCCCAAAATGATGGCATTTAGGGAACTTCTAAGGTGGCAAAAACTCTGTGTGAGAGTAGACTCTAACTTTATAAGGACAAGGGTCCTGGTCAGAACCCTTCCATATCTTTACATATGTATTTCTTCCTCTGGCTGATTATTTCTATGCATTATAATAAATTGAAGTAATAAGTGTAACACTCTCTAGAATTACTTGAGTTGTTCTAGCAATTACTGAAACTTGGGGAGAGGGATTTTGGGAACTCATGACTCTGTAACCAAGATAGACAGAAGTTCAGGTCACTTGGGGACCCGATATTGTGACTGACAACAAAAATGGGGAATGTCTCATGAGACTGCACCTTAAACCTTTGGAGTCCGATGGTAACTCTGGGTAGTTAGTACAAGAATTGAATTGTATTGTAGGGCACTTGTTGGAGAGTTGAAGTAATGTTGGAAAGCCTTGATAGGCATATTTGGTGTCAGCAGAAATAGTACCTCTCAGAAATCATGTTCTTCATTTTTTGAGACAAAGGGATAATAATTGAGAGGGACATCTCATAAAACCCCAAACCACCTGTGACCTTGGGAAGATTTCTCTTTTCATACAAACATTAACACGACTACAATTTTGGCAGACCATTCAGTCACATCTGGGTTTCCAGTATGCAGCATATTGTGGCTGTTTGTCTTCCAAGCCATATGTAGAAAGATAATTATAGTTCAAGTTCTAAAAAATGCAATGATGGGATGTGTGTGTATGTGTGTTCATGTAGTTTGATATGGGTATTATGTAATGTTATAAAAAGGTTTATGTTTACTTGTCTGGCTCCTGCTGGACAGTGCTATACTTTTATGAAAAACATAACACTTATTTGAGATCATATAAAATATTAAAATCTCTAATTTTTAGAGCTAATTATCTTATGACTCAGTTAAAGTCAAATAGAGTAAATGTGTCTTATTCTGCTGTCCAGGGGAAGTGATAATAAGACATCCTTAAGGGATAACAACAATTTTAATATAAAATGCAATGGATAAGAAATTGTGGGACCCAAATTCTTTACCGTAATTTTTGGTAACAAGTAGTTATGTGATCCTGAGTAAGTAATTTCAATTCAATCTATTAAACTATAAATAAAAGAAAATAGAAAGGATTCTTATTTTCCTGAATGAGTAATTCATTTAAAAGAAACCAATACCTTGGTAAAGTTTTGGATTTTTCTTTTTAGACTAGCAACTTAGAGAAGAAAACAACTCTTTTATGGAAATGAGTTAAATATAGTTTTTAAAGATTCAGCAATCAAGCCAAATTCTAGTGTCTAATGTAGTCAGGAGTCAGGAGTCTAGGATTAATTTGCTTACAACTATTAAATTGCATAAACTTCCTAATATAGATAGGAAAACTCATGAATGATGTTAAATGATTCTGTGTCTCCACAAGTAGATGGCGCACATTCAAAACTGAAACAGTCATTATGGGACAGAGAAATGGGTTATTATCGGTTGAAGATAATGTGTGTAGTATTCTTAACTGGATTAGTGAGAAATATACACATGTTGGAATATTCACTTTGCAAGCTAAGTGGCATATGTAATTGAAGGTATAAAAGAAAGTGAAACAAAAAAAATATATAAAAGTATCAGTATGTTAACACTAATTTTTTTCTATGGGCCAAAAATTCTTTCCTAGATTATCAAGAGACTGTCTTTTCTTTCAAAGATATTAATCCAACCATGTGAAATTAAAAAAATAGAAAATGAGTGTGAAAGTTAATGATATACAAATCTATATTTTAGATGAGAAATCATAATAATCTTTAATCTCTCTGCCATGGGTTGACTATATCTTCTTGAAGTTCATTTTTGAAATTTGGTTGTGCTGTGATGGTATTAAGAGGAGACTTATCTGATTATAGTGTTGAAACATGGGGCCTTGGGGAAGTGATCTGGCATCAGGGTGGGGCCCCCATGATCAAGTCCTTGTGGGTTTATGAGGAGAAGGAATGAGACAAAAAGATGACATGTGCTACTCAGCTTTGAGCTCCTGCTCTCTGCCATGTTACCCACTGACAAGGAGATCCTCAGCAGATGTGGTTCCTGGCCTTGAATCTTCTCACTATGAGATGATTCAAAAACCAGACTATGGAGGACAAATACTGTATATCCCTGCTTAACATATACCAGATGTCCACACTCTGTGGCAGAAACTGAAGGACTTGAAGGCATAGAAACACAGAGAGTAATGGTAGATACTCAAAGGTTCTTGAGGAGTTGGTGAGAAAAAGAAATTTTTTTTTTTGGAGAGATTTTTGCTATAGGGCACGTGTGCTCGCCAGACAGAGACATATCAACAGAAAGAGAGAAATCACGCCCCAGGGGGGATGGTCACACCACAATCCCTTCTCCTCCATTCTCCTCTTGGGATCTTGGGCACGCACGCACACGCCCGGCATGAGTTTTAAGCCACTGGGTCCGGGACGTGAACCATGGTCAACTATGTGGGAGTCCAGCGACATAGCCATTATGGTAACTGCTGGTTCCCATGAGAAAATTTTTGATGGACACAAGAAAGCATGTGAATAAGCAGAAGAGGTTAAGGAATATTGTACCATAGAAGGGTAAAAAGTATGGACAATTATATATATATATATATATAAAACCTGGTAGAATAATTATCAAATATGTACAACACAGAGTAATGCCAATGTTGAAGAAGACAAATATGTGTTAAAAAAGTGTTTATCTAAATTATGCCAAATAAAATTCTATTTTTATAAATTACTCAGATTCAAGCAATTTTATTATTAGCAACGGAAGAAACTACAGCACTCTCCATGCCTCAAAACATTCCTGGGGTCTAGTTGCAGAGGCAGAGACAGCCTCACCACAAATGATGCTGGAGGCTGTATGGGAGGCCCAGGTCTGGTTTCCAGGCCGAACAGACCAGTCTGCACATGGTTGTGCACCCATGGGATCCTAGCTACTTGGGAGGCTCAGGCAGGAGGAGAGTGACATGAGGAGACTGCACTCTAAGTACATGTCTGTGTCTTTCTCCCTTTTCTTTTTTCTCCTTTCTGTCTCTCCCACTCACTCTTCCTCACTAAGGAAAAATAAAAATAAACATTACTGGGGAATTTAAATGAGGTAAGTATGTCTAATACATATAGTCTTTGCAAATGTTGTGATTGTTCTGTTGTAGACAACGTAAGCAGAGGCTTTGTTTTACTCATCTTTGTGCTTTTTACTCCGCCTACCTTAATGTTGTACATTGGGAATGATCTAAGTCCAATTGTTTTCACAAAGTTTTATTATTGTAACTTTAGCTCATCTTTAAGATTAACCAATATATTCTCACATATTGTAGATGAGGAAATGACTCAGAAGGGACATCCAGACCTTACTTTGGGTAATACAGCTATGGGTGAAGGGATGAGACCTGATCCTGGCATTTTATGACAATCCTCTAATTACCTCATCAGTGTTAGATAATTTACTTCTCTCTACCAAATATCCAAAGCATGTCTTGCAGGATGTTGGAAAATATTTTATATAAAAAGGTTCTAGGATTTGTTAGGTAAGTGAAAACATAGATTAAATGAAAATAACAGACTTCTTTTTTTGGGGGGGTTAGTAATGACTTTTTATTTTATTTTAATATTTTAGTTTATTTTAATTTCTTTGAAAATAACATAGTTCTTTAAAGCCAAACTGCTTATATTCTTGAGTAAGTCCAACTGCATAGTGAAATGCTACAAAAAAGTAGAAGTACATATTATAGTCAAAGGATTTTGACCACTGAACGTTGTTGTAAAGAGTATGATATCAGGGCTAGCCTGTGGCCTGGTGGATCAGGGAGCCAGATCCCAAACAGCCAGCTGCACAGTTCAAGTTCCAAACCCAGCAGCCTGAAATACATGTCAGGTGTATGTGTGTGAACATGGTCAAAGTTCCAAAAGAAGAAATGAAATAGAAGAATTGTGGGGTAACTATCCCTTACAATGAGTGCTTTCTCTTTCTCTCTCTGTCTCTCTTGGTTAGTACATTACCCTCTGCAAAAATTTATTTAAAAAAAGGACATGCTAAAGGCTAAGTGAACATGGATTGCCTACTGGTTAAAATGTTACTTTATCACAGTGGAAATTATATGACTAGCAGTGGGATATACCACCTTTTTTTAAAAGGAAAAATAAATGAAGGACCAAATGATTTTGAATTTCCTGGAATTAGCATTATACACTTCCCATTATTGTAGACTGCTTACCTGAGTATTTATGTAAGTGGAATTTATATTGTTTAAGCATGTGATCCCTTGGTCAGCTTTGATATTTCTTGGGAGAGTCTTATGTTCATATAATTGAGATAACTTTGGTTACACATTTTAAAAAAAAGTACGTTATTACTAATTGTACCAAAGTGTTTAAATTCTAAGAAAATGACATCTTTGTATCATGGAAAAAAAGGCTCAATTAGGACCAGAAGAATGATAACTAATAAAAGACAGAAATGATAGGTGTCCCTGGGAGCCTGACAAGAAAGCTAGCATTCAGAAATATTAGGACACAGAATACAAATATAAAAAATAAGTAATATATCAGGTTGATAAAGAATTAGACATTGACAATGGTAGACACCATAGTCAAGAGACAAGGACAGCTTTTAAATTGCACTCAGATCTGCTTTGGACAGGACTGGTCCTATCTTCTTCTGGCGATATTTTAGTGGCCATCACATGAACACATCATTAGTTTCCTAACTTCTTAGCTTCCAGTCACCTCAATGACCAGAAAATGCAGAAAGTCAAAGTCATAACATGGTTCAAATACATTTTTATGACTTTAGAATCTCAATAGGGTATTGTGTACATTAAAGCTACATAGACTTATGTGTGTCCATAAGTAAGTGTTACCTACTATTCAAGTTTCTGTACACCTAAATTGCTTCTCCTTGTTCAAGCTGAACTTAAATAATGTGTGTGTCAATAATGTGCGGCTCCAGTATGAATTTCTTAATATCCTCATCAGAGAGTGACATGAGTAACACAATATGTAGAAATATTAAGCTCTAAACTAGATTTTTATGAGTTTAAAATTATTCTCTTATGTGTTACCTTTGTTGTCTAGGAAATGTAACCTGCCATGTATCTTTTTTCAATACAAAAACCAGGATTTCCTAACTCCTCTTAGTGTGAATATGGGAGATTAGGTATCTACTCATGCTTGTTTATATGTGTATATGTACGCATATGCAATATTAAACATAGTGCCTACATGTATATAACTTACAGTATTCCTAGGTGCATAAAAATGCTACATAGGTGCTTATCATGAATACCACAATGGGATTATGATGATCACAATGATTAAATGTTTATAGACCTAAAAGTCTTTTAAAACACATTTCAGAATCCAAAGAGGACATTTATATTATTATTACTAGTGCTGATTACTGATTAAATCAATTTATGAAATACAAAGAAGCTTTTTTTTTCCTCACAGGACTGTTTTTAACTGAATTTCTAAGCAGTGTTAGAGAGAATCACAGAACAGTGATTGTGGAGACGGGAACCAGTTTAAGAGCTCTTCAACTTCCCTCTGTCCTGATGCCTCTACCCCAGGTGTGTACATGCATGTGTGTGTGTGTCCACATATGTGTAACTTTTCCCCAATTACACTATCTCTCTTGGGTTTGGATTTTCCTTATATTTAATGAAGTTTAAGACAAAGAATACTACCTCGCAGATAGTATGTGTAGACTATTGAGATTCTATAGTATGAGTTATCTATAAGTTATTATTACACAAATGAAAGGTATATCTGCTGTTTTTGCTGACAATAGGGCATTTCTTTTTGGACATGCCTGCTCCATGTACTGCGGACGAGTGTTCTCTTCTGTATTTGATTTTCCTCACGTTAAGAATATGGGAACGTAAAATCATACAGCCATACCACCAAAACGAAAAGGGCAGTCTCTCCCACTTTTACTACTGCCTGTTCTCCTCTTCATAGACAATCCCAGTCACTAACACCCAACCCTAAGTATTCAGTAAACATATTTTGAATAAATGAATACAATTTCACTCTACTGGAAATAAGTCAAAATAACTAGCAAAGAAAATTAAATTCTGGATTGTTCAATTTTCCATAAAACTTCAAATGAAGTAAAAATTGCATAAAAATTGGTATTATCTTAAACAATGATGTCATTAGGCATAAGTATGTAACAATTTTCACATGGTATTTTAGCAGATAAAATACATGAGTAATAACTATTTCTTATGGCAGGAAGCTGGTTAAAAAGATACACTAAAATATATTATTTGGTCATTTTTTAAATTCGTAGGTATTCCATGTATATCATGCATACACCACAAACAATTGAGAAGAGCCACTTACTCTTTTCTCTTTTTAGAGAGATATTTGCTACAGAGCACTCACTGGAGAGATAGAAAGATACAGAGAGACAGAAGCTGAGAAATCACCTGTCCCCCAGGAAAGATGGATATGCCACAAACCAATCCCTTCTCCTCCATTCTCTTCTTGGGATTTTGGGCATGCATGCACACACACCCAGTGTGAGTTTTAAGCCACTGGCTCTGGGACTCAAACTGTGGTTGACTATGTAGGAGTCCAGTGGTGTAACCATTATGCCATCTGCTTGTGCCAAGGGAAGTCGTCCTTACTCTAAGGTAACATGAGAGGATAGGTGAGTAGTCATGAACACATAGAGTTAAAACAACAATGGGAGTGTTAGCATGTTTGTATATAGGACAAATATTTTTAGACATTTGGCAACAGGAAATATTCCTTCCTACAGACAGGTACTTAGGCATCTGAGGGAAAGACAGAATTTGATCTTAAGAAATAAAGGCAGGTGGAAGGAATTATTGAAAAAATTATATGAATAATAATTGGAAAGTGTAAATAAATCATTCTTGTATAATATGTGTAGGTTACATCAGCTTAAATGTTTTGGAAAACCCAGTCTTGATCCTAGACCAACATGTTTATAACACAGATCATGCAGAAAGATAAAAACTATGAATCAACATGGGAATGATTTGTATTTGTGCATCAGGAAATATTTTTCTGGCCATCAATGGGCAGAAGAGGCAAGATGAGTGAGGAGACTACGTAGGTGCCTGCACTGGGGGAAACAGAGAAGCTTGGTCCTTCAGTTCCTTGCTAGTCAGCAGTGAATCAAAATATACTTTTAAGAACCTTTTATTGCCAGGTACCCTACTGGATGCTGGAGCTATCGTGCTGTGCAGAGGTAGAGAAGATAACTACTACGCCAGTATGTAAACAAACGCATGTTGTATTATAGTAAGTGCCAGAATAATCTGAAATAATATAGTAGCCATTGACAAAAATAAAAGCATTCACACGAAGAGAGATTTTTAGGGAGTTCAGCTGAGATCTGTGAATCTGAGGCATTACCAGGGCAGTGAGGTGGACTGTGCTTAGGCTCCTTAGAGTACGCTGCTCTAGGGAAGAGTTTATGACTAAGAACACACTGCTAGGTCAATTACATGAAGACCACTACTGGGCGTACTGTATAGACATGTTAATCCTGGATAAAGATGATTAGATGACAAGGTGACAAACGATGAAGACTTCACCACCCTTAAATTGTCAGATAGTTTGCTTTTACACGCCCTTTTCCTCATTCAGGTCTACTGTACAAATCTACATATATTTGTAGAGAACTGTTTTTCCCAGTTTCTCTATGAGATTATAGACTTAGTACTCAGCGAGACTCTTAATTTAAAGAAAAACGTAAGCATGGAGGGTCTTATAGTTGACAGAGAATGCACAAAGGAAAGAAACAGTTAACAGACGAGAGAATACAAAGTTCCCTGTTGAAATGATGTATATGGTCATATCCTTGCTGTGATTTCCATGTACCATAGGTATATTTTGAAAAATCATATTGTGCCCTAGAGAGATATGCAATGATAAAATATAAAAATAAATAAGGTGTTTAAAAACCTATGTCTTATCTTCTGATTATAGAACTTCCCATACTGGGAAACAATTCATAAAATAATTTCTGGATTAAAAATCAGCCCTTGGTCAAGGGTCACAGAAAACATCTTTCAAACAACCTACAATAAAGAGGTGCAACAACATTCTTAGAAGAATCCTCTGATTGCAAAACAGAATCGACTACCTCTACAGGTGTTATTCATTGGCCAGAGATCCACTCACGGTAACATCCAGACCTGGGAAGGCTTTGCTTTTCTATAACATTCCCCTCCACTGCTTTCTTTTATGAGGAAACATAAAGAACTAAATCATAATGCCATCTTACTTCAGAACACCATTGTAATAATGTCTATATATCATACAAAAGTTTTCTTCAAAACACAATTATTGACATGTCAGAGCTGCTCATTATAAACACAACCCTCAGAATTTTTGAATAAATACAAACTATTAGTGTCTAGCATTGTTCCTTCAAAATTACGGAGCAAGAATGAAAACCATGAGCCTCTGAATAAGTAACACCCACAGATATCGACATCCTTTTCTTCACATTGAATTATCAACACTCACAGTTCATACAGAACCTAAAGACATAGTATCACCAAAAATGTAAAATAATAATACAACCAAAAGGAGTAGTTTGACCTTACTGAGAACGTAAAGTACACATGCTGTATTTTCTCTAATGATGTAAAAGGAATCAGGGATAAAAGAAATAAAAGGAAAAGGAGTTTTCACTCCAGTTTATGGCTGAGATCCTTGATTTCATCAGTTGTCTCAAACAAAACTAAGCCTTAGAGGCCTGAACACTCACAGAAACAAAGTCTGTTTCATTATTAACATTTTTCTGAATTCACTAAGTTTGTCCACTGACTTTTCTCTCCATAAGCAAACCCTCAGCCCTCTGTTTTCTCTGCAAAAATCTATTTATACATCCTTTTTTTGGGGGGGGGACTAAAGAAACTAAAATTGGTATCAGCCATCAAGTCAAAGTGGATGACATCAAAGTTTATTTTTCTCCCATCGGATGTTAAAGAAGTTAAAATATTTAAACATATCAGTCTAAAGGTTAGCTTACCAGCAGGGACGGAATTGGAGTGCTGAAGTTCCAATTGACTACAATCATCAGCGGGTTCAGAAAAGCAGGTTAAAGTAAAATTGGAGTTGGAAGCATGCTCTTGTCTGAAGCCTTCTGGAGAAAAATGATCGAGTTCAAATTTCACGGCTGACATTGCAAAATTCTCAAAGAACTATGTAAAGAAAAGTTCACACTGGTGAAGTTCTAAAAATCATATGAAAGGACAAAAACATCCCTGGTATTATAATCAGTAGTCATTCCAGGCTTTTCTGGGTTTACTGTTACTTGGAAATCCAAGGGCAAAGAAACATGCAGCTCTGACTCTGAGAAGTTTTCTGGATTTGCAACTTTCCTAGACAATGAACTTCAAGACAGTGGGTGGATTTGGGAGTTGTTTTTCTTGAAGATATCTTTGCCTTTAAGTGATAGCAACACTCACCCATCTCAGAGAGGCTGACGTGGTGCAGAGTAAAATGGGCTAAGTGAAGCCAGGGGCCAGGCTGCAGAGGGATGCTTTTAGTGCGTTGGTACTGGAAGTTCTCACTCAGGGCTCTGAACGCAGGAGATCAGCTGGGAGGAGCTAAGCACTGTGGAGAATGCAACTGTGTAGCTCATGCCACTGGGTAGCTCACCAGAGGAACGCTCTAATTGGAAGGAAGGATCTTTCCTAACAGATATGTCCTGAGTCAGAATTGCGAGACCGCTGCTTACTGAAAGATGATTGTGACTGTGGAGATTAAAAGGAGATTTTTTAAAGAGATCAAATAAAATGTGCAACCTGAGGAAGACAAAAGATTGTATTTGACAAGATGAGCAGGTGATCGACAGAACAGAATGCTGAGTGGATGGAGACGGATGGGGCTGGGTGGTGTTTATTTGAGGGTAACAACTCTGCCCTCTGAGCAGCTGAACGGATGTATGGGCCATCTCAGGAAAGTTAATTTATGACATCCCCTTTATTCATTTTCTGTCCCATAGTTCATCAGCCTACTGATGACTGCCAGGAAATGCCCAGTGACAGCTTCTCAAAGAGCAATTTTCCAAAAGCTAACTTTTGGTTTAGGAATTCAAATTAGGGGTGGTCAAGATTAGGTCTTTGATGGTCTGTTTTAATTATTTGTTCCTTAATTTATTTCTTAATTCAAGAAGGTATTTAATGACCTTGTAGTCAATATTAACTTAGGTATTAAAATATCTAGGCAGGGTTGGGGCTAGCAGATAGTGTGGTGGTTAAAGGCACTGGACTCCCACATGGCTGACTGTGGTTTGAGTCCTGGACCTGGCGGTTTGCTTTCTCATTTTTTTCCCCTCTTACTCTCTGTCCCTCTCTGGTCAAAATAAGATAAATTTTAAAAATAAATAAAGTTAAAATAAAATAATTCTAAAACAAATCTAAGCAGGGTCACTGAAAAAGAATATGGGCTGGATCTCATCTCAGTGAGAAAGAGACCTGGGATGGCCTGGAGGTTTTTATGGTGACCGTGATTCACATGAAAAATGGAACCGCTAAAGCAATTTTACTTTCTTGGTTCAGTTTTACACACACACACATACACACACACACAAATACTAGATACACGCATTTATACAGTTTATAAATCAGTTTTATTAAATAATATGAACAGTGTTCTGGATAAAAAATGACATGCCTTGTGTATAAGTTACTGTGTTTGAGCAAACAAGCGAAGAAAACTGACTCTATTCCACATGCCTGTAAAAATAATCACTCGGGCAGGGCAATGGTTGTAATTCCAAAAGCATGAACAACAAACAAATCATGCTGTGCAAGCCTAGGTCACCACTGTCTGAACAGGCAGGAGAATCTTTGACTGCAAAGGCTAACGTAGCCAAGTTCCATGGGTAATTATATGTCACTTTGCTTAGAGAAGAAGTTGAAAGTGGAATCAAAATTATAAGACACAATTCAGCATAAGATAAAGATGGTTGGCAGGAAGATAAAAGCAAGTTTAGGAAAATGGATAAATGGTAAAAAGTACAAGCATAGCTTAGAGAAATAGAACAGATTCCAGAATCAAGAAAGATGGCTTCATAACTTTCGATTGAAATATTCATTATGGCAGACGGTGGAGGACTCTTTCTAAGAGGTAAAGTCGAAAAGGGGGTCTACCAGTTGGCTATGTCGCTGGACTCCCATGTAGTTGACCACAATTTGAGTCCTGGACCCAGTGGCTTAAACTCACGCTGGGCATGTGTGTGTGCGTGTCTAAGATCCCGAGAGGAGAATGGAGGAGAAGGGATTGCGGCGTGCTCATCCCCCCTGAGTGGTGATTTCTCACTTTCTGTCTCTGTCTCTCTCTGTCTTTCTGGAGAGTGCACACACTCTATAGCAAAAACCTCTCTGAAAAAGAAAAAAAAAAGAAAGAAAATGTTGGGTTTGAAAGTTGGTCAGGAATGCTCAGCTTCTGGAGCCTTTGCACCAGTTAGACCTCTGATATGTCTGCCCAAATCCTGACGTGTTCTCTCATTCAGTGTTACTTTAAAGAATACAGTTGTAAGGAAATGCGATTTGGTTTAAGAACTGTCATTACAATCATCTGATAAAGTATTTCTTTTCATTTTTTTTTCCCATCCAGATTACACTGTATATTGGTTCAATCAAGGACATCAGCATACATGTTATCATCAACAAATAATTTTCCATTTCTTATTTCCTAATGTTTTTCTTTTTTTTTTTCCCTCGTCCTTGATTCCCTATCTCTTACCCTCTGCCATCTTCCACTCTCCTCCCACATTGTCTCTGGTATCTATGCTTGCTTTCTTTTTTTTTTTTAATTTATTTATTTATTAATTCACTTTACACCATC
>NW_006202966.1:104037-131837 GCF_000334495.1 Tupaia belangeri chinensis
CCGGGAGAGGCAGCTGAACTCCGGGGCGTGAGCCTCCCAGGAGGGGGGCCGGCCTTTCGACAGCGCGGCTGCGCGCCGGGGCGTGAGCCCGGGGCTGTCTGGCGTGCGCTGGCGGCTGCGCGCCGGAGCCCTGGGCCGTCCTTCATTTTTTTTTTAAGAGGTCTTGTCTTAGGACATGTGCATTTGGGGGAGAGGGGGGAGACAATGAGAGGGAAAATGAGAAGTCGCCCCCCAGAGGGGATGGCCAAGCCACAATCCCTTCTCCATTCTCCTTTCTGGAATCTTGGGCATGTGCGTGCACATACACACACACACACACACACCTGACGTGAGTTTCAGGCTACCAGGTCCAGAACTCAAACTGCAGTCACTCACGTGGGAGTCTAGCAACGTAACCACTATGCCATCTGCTGGCCCTGATAAATTATGTCCAACAAGATCCTAAGGGCATGACAGCTGAGGTCACAGGATAGTCTCCTCTCCAGCAGTATCTCCTACATTTTTTGAACATGAGGACATCTTAGTAAAACAAAACAAAACAACAAAACACTCTCTCACCATAAAAACATACACATACATGCATCCTTCTGGGGGTACGGCTGATACTATGATGTTTTTGAGTATAAATATAAAAACATGTTAATAATGATATAGAGCTACTTAGCATTTACTGTAATTTAAGTGCTTTGCATATTTGTCCATGCCAGAGGTGTGTGTGCATGCAGTAGAGAAGAGCCTGTGAGCACACGTCCCCAGGGGAGTCTGGTCATGCTGTAATCCTTTGTCTTCCTCATCCCATCAGTATCTGAGAGCCCTGCACACCTGGGGTGTTTTTACAGCCACTTAAAGCTGCACTTGAGCCCTAATTGGCCATATGGGTTCTGGCTTCTTCTGCATAGGACCTACTACTATATTATAGAATCAGCCCCAATATTTAATGAAAAAAATTTTGATTTTATTTATCATTTTTATTATTACTCTATTTGACGAGAGAGAGAGAGAGAGAGAGAGAGAGAGAGAGAGCAAAAGCAAGCTATCAGGTCTGGAACTTGAACTGCGGTCGTCCATGTGGAAGTCTTGAACAAATGGTTGTTGAGTCCCTATGACTCAACAATTGGTCAGATTGTTCTTGTCAGAGGCCTTCCTTAATTTCACTTATTTATTTATTTATTTACTATCATAATCTTATTTCTATTACATTGAATCACATATAAATTTACAGTGTATTACATTTATTCTTCTAGAAGGAATATCATGCCTATCAGTCAATACAGAGACATTAAAATCCCCATCTTTTTTTTTTTTTTTTGAGAGGTTTTTCACTATAGGGCGCATGCGCTCGCCAGACAGACAGAGAGAGACAGAGAGACAGAAAGTGAGAAATCACCCCCCAGAGGGGATGGCCATGCCACAATCCCTTTTCCTCCATTCTCCTCTCGGGATCTTGGGCATGCACGCACACACGCCTGGCATGGGTTTTAAGCCGCTGGGTCCGGGACGTGAACCACGGTCGACTACATGGGAGTCCAGCGACATAGCCATTACGCCAACTGCTGGTTCCCTAAAATCCCCATCTTCATCACCCAATAGCTTTTCATTTTTTTCCCAATTATTATTATTAATCCAATTATTTTTAAATGATTAATCACTATTTATCCACAACAAGACCATGGCGTTTGATAGAAAGTGGTTGTATATGGAGCATCTATTGCTGAGTGAAGTAAGCCAAGATCTGAAAGAAAGATGTATGTATCCACTTAATATATACCGACTATCTGCACTCTATGGTAGATATCGAAATACTGGACAACATAAAAGAAGTGAAAATAGTTAACAATGATAAGGCAGTGTGGAATGGGTTTGGAGAAGAGAAGAATATAGAGAAAAATAGCAACAGAATAGAGAAGCCTGACATTAGTGGGACACAGAGAAGGTATGTTAACTGTTGATGATGACGTGTATAGTTTTCTCAACCGGATTGGTCTGAGAAGTATTTCATGCTGGGTAAAGTATTTTCATAGGCCTTCCTTAATTTCAACATGACAGCAGTCTTACTAAACCTCCAGCCTGCTTTGCTGGTAAGGCGTGATATTAAAAATTACTTACACTCTCCTTATAAAAAACAGTTAGAAACTATTGCTTTTCCTGTTCTCTGAAATTTAAAACAAGTGGTGCTATTTCTTTCCTAAATGTTTCATTCGGCTAACTGAGAAACCAGCTATACTATCTGCTGGTCCTCGTTTATTTAATTTTAATTGCTGTTACTATTATTTTTAAATGTGGCATAGGAAAGAGAGAGAGAGGGAGAGGGAGAGGGAGAGGGAGAGGGAGAGAGGGAGGGAGAGAGAGAGAGAGAGAGAGAGAAGAGAGAGAGAGAGAGAAGGAAAATGAGAAACCAAGCCTCCAGGTCTGGGACTCAAACCATGGTTAGTCATATGGGAATCCATTGCCTTAACCACACCACCTGCTAATCCCCTAGGCTTTGATTTTACCTGTGTATAAAAAGGAGGAAAGTATTCTTTATACATAAACTCCTGTCATTAAATGAGGCTGTTGCAATAAATGGAAACTTTATAGCAAGGTTTACCAAACACTTCTGGGTTTACTTAACTGTAACTGAGTAACAGTGTTGCTAACAGATGAGAAATCTTGAACAAATGCTAAACCCAGTGAGAAACCAGCACAGCAACTCAAAGTAGGACTGTCCCAGGGATGTGTTATGGATTTTGGAGTTTGTTTGATTAGAGGATGAATTCATTCCCTCTTTCCCGTGATTGTATTTCTGCAATAACTAATGTATTTTGAAAACAATGTTGTGTGTGTCCTTGGACAGAGCACAGATTTACAGTCGTGTTTCATGTTCCATTTCTAGCTCACTGTGTAACATATAGCAGTACCACTTATCTTCTGGGAACTGCAAGTTCACTAAAACTAGTATTAACTTGGAGGAATTTAAATTTTAATTTAAAAAACTATTATTTTTCAAATTACGTTCAGTATCAAAGAAAACTAGATGCATCCACAATTTGAACATTCATTTTCTTTTTTAATATTACATTTGATCACATATACCTTTACAGTGTAAAACATAGCTTTTCCAGCAGGATTACCATGCATTTCAGTTAAGACACATCATCATTAGTATATAACTTTGCATTTTTTGTCAATTAAACATACTATTTTTCCTTTGTCTTCCTCTGCTCCCCTGCCTCTCTCTATTATCCACCCCCATATTACCCCAGCCCTTACTATCTCTAGTATCTATAGTTGCACCCCACTACTATACCTTCCAAACTTTCCGTTTCTGCCATAGGGCACAGAAAATCAGCATATATTGAGGGGGGCTTACCAAGTCTGTCTTTCATAGTATGACTTGCTCTGCTTAGCATTAGGTCGGTAATTAATTTTATTAAAAAAAAAAAAACTATAGTGACTGGCTTTGTGATAAGCTACTTAGAGACTAAGAGAAAAGAGAAAGTGTGAATGTGAATACAGGGTAATTTGTTTTATTTTGCATGATCATGTCACAGGAAAACCCTGTATTCTAGTTTCATGAGTGTTCATAAGAATTCATACTTACTGTGATTCTAGAGTTATCAACTATTTCTAAAATTTCTGTAAGGCACATTTTCCAATTTTTTTTCCCCTGTAATGTAGATGACAATGTATTTAGTGCTATAGGCAGGTTCTGGGCCACTGTGTAGTCTTCTGGAGAGGAAGTTAAGCCTCACCCTTTTCCCCGGAATAGTTATTTATGAAGATCTGCAGCTTTGGAGCTGACTTGTGAATTTGAGAATCTTTCTCCTGACCACCAACCTGCCACCTGTCTTGTTCTGGCTAATTCATTTAAAGTTACTCATCTGTGTGGTCAAAGTCAGTGACACGTCAACAGAACACAAAGATTTATTTCTTAGGGAACTTTTTTTTTTTTTTTTTGGAGAGATTTTTTTTTTCGCTATAGGGCGCGTGCGCTCGCCAGACAGACAGAGAGAGACAGAGAGACAGAAAGTGAGAAATCACCCCCCAGAGGGGATGGCCATGCCACAATCCCTTTTCCTCCATTCTCCTCTCGGGATCTTGGGCACGTACGCACACGCGCCCGGCGTGAGTTTTAAGCCACCGGGTCCGGGACGTGAACCGTGGTCGACTATGTGGGAGTCCAGCGACATACCCATTACGCTAACTGCTGGTTCCCTCTTAGGGAACTTTTTTTTTTTTTTTGGAGAGATTTTTTTTTTCGCTATAGGGCGCGTGCGCTCGCCAGACAGACAGAGAGAGACAGAGAGACAGAAAGTGAGAAATCACCCCCCAGAGGGGATGGCCATGCCACAATCCCTTTTCCTCCATTCTCCTCTCGGGATCTTGGGCACGTACGCACACGCGCCCGGCGTGAGTTTTAAGCCACCGGGTCCGGGACGTGAACCGTGGTCGACTATGTGGGAGTCCAGCGACATACCCATTACGCTAACTGCTGGTTCCCTCTTAGGGAACTTTTTTTTTTTTTTTGGAGAGATTTTTTTTTTCGCTATAGGGCGCGTGCGCTCGCCAGACAGACAGAGAGAGACAGAGAGACAGAAAGTGAGAAATCACCCCCCAGAGGGGATGGCCATGCCACAATCCCTTTTCCTCCATTCTCCTCTCGGGATCTTGGGCACGTACGCACACGCGCCCGGCGTGAGTTTTAAGCCACCGGGTCCGGGACGTGAACCGTGGTCGACTATGTGGGAGTCCAGCGACATACCCATTACGCTAACTGCTGGTTCCCTCTTAGGGAACTTTTTTTTTTTTTTTGGAGAGATTTTTTTTTTCGCTATAGGGCGCGTGCGCTCGCCAGACAGACAGAGAGAGACAGAGAGACAGAAAGTGAGAAATCACCCCCCAGAGGGGATGGCCATGCCACAATCCCTTTTCCTCCATTCTCCTCTCGGGATCTTGGGCACGTACGCACACGCGCCCGGCGTGAGTTTTAAGCCACCGGGTCCGGGACGTGAACCGTGGTCGACTATGTGGGAGTCCAGCGACATACCCATTACGCTAACTGCTGGTTCCCTCTTAGGGAACTTTTTTTTTTTTTTTGGAGAGATTTTTTTTTTCGCTATAGGGCGCGTGCGCTCGCCAGACAGACAGAGAGAGACAGAGAGACAGAAAGTGAGAAATCACCCCCCAGAGGGGATGGCCATGCCACAATCCCTTTTCCTCCATTCTCCTCTCGGGATCTTGGGCACGTACGCACACGCGCCCGGCGTGAGTTTTAAGCCACCGGGTCCGGGACGTGAACCGTGGTCGACTATGTGGGAGTCCAGCGACATACCCATTACGCTAACTGCTGGTTCCCTCTTAGGGAACTTTTTTTTTTTTTTTGGAGAGATTTTTTTTTTCGCTATAGGGCGCGTGCGCTCGCCAGACAGACAGAGAGAGACAGAGAGACAGAAAGTGAGAAATCACCCCCCAGAGGGGATGGCCATGCCACAATCCCTTTTCCTCCATTCTCCTCTCGGGATCTTGGGCACGTACGCACACGCGCCCGGCGTGAGTTTTAAGCCACCGGGTCCGGGACGTGAACCGTGGTCGACTATGTGGGAGTCCAGCGACATACCCATTACGCTAACTGCTGGTTCCCTCTTAGGGAACTTTTTTTTTTTTTTTGGAGAGATTTTTTTTTTCGCTATAGGGCGCGTGCGCTCGCCAGACAGACAGAGAGAGACAGAGAGACAGAAAGTGAGAAATCACCCCCCAGAGGGGATGGCCATGCCACAATCCCTTTTCCTCCATTCTCCTCTCGGGATCTTGGGCACGTACGCACACGCGCCCGGCGTGAGTTTTAAGCCACCGGGTCCGGGACGTGAACCGTGGTCGACTATGTGGGAGTCCAGCGACATACCCATTACGCTAACTGCTGGTTCCCTCTTAGGGAACTTTTGAAGCAGAGTCATGCCAGCCTCTTTTCTTCTGGCCTTGAGAGATTGATTTCAACCTATACCTTTGTTTATCCAGGTGTTACTCCATTTTCTGTCAATATGGTTGGTCTCCATATTCCAGTATTGTCAGTTTCCTGAAAGAGCTCCTATTAATGGAAATTGTGTTCCTATATCTTTCTTCTACCTCTTCCCTCCGGCTAGATCAGCTGAAGGTTCTGTGGTTGCTAAGTCTTACGAATTAAGATATCTGAAATATGCTCACAATGGTCTGTCATAGAACTTGGTGAAGGAACTGATTGGTGTTTGTAATATCAGAATACATGCCTTGCACAGCTCCACAATTCTGGCTTACCTATATTATTTTAAAATTTTTCTTAGAGTCTCACTGTGTCTTGATCCTCCAATCTTAGCCTCCTGAGTAACTTGGACTAGAGGCATGTATCCCTGTCTCTGAGTTTTAGGGCAGTCTGAGAATCAAACCTGAGCCTTTTAGCCCCTGACTGCCAAGCGGCAATGTCAGGCAGTGTGGAACTGGCTTACCTGTCTCTGAATAATACACGTCCTACGTCCTGCATTTATAGCACCCGATTTTGTTTATTCTGTAATGAAAATTCATGGAAATTGACTGATTTGCCTAACCTTCCAGAATGAGATATGAAAAAGAAAGTGGGCAAGTCCAAGGCAATTGAACTCACATAGAAGGGACCCTGGGCTGGCTTCCTGGGACCTCGCTGAGGACACTGGGAGTGTGAGCAGGTGCTGGTGACCCAGGCTGGCGGGGACTGAGTGAGTCATGGAAGACACTAGCTCTCATAGAAGAAATAAATGAATAAACTTAGAAGAAGAACAAGGAAAGGAAACAAGGCAAATCCTAGCTTGACTCTCAAGACTTTTAGTGTATGCACATCCAGAAATAGAAAAAAAAAAAAAAAGATCAATGACAGGATTAAAGAAGATCTATTTTTCTCGGTCTCCCACTTTAAACTTTATTTAATGCTATTTTATCTTTTTATTGCTTTTGATCCTAAAGCCTATTAATTGATCATTTTAACTCACTGTAGGAAGTTTTTAGATACTGCTTCATAAAATATCTTTCATATAACAGATTAGCATATTGAATCACAATTGCTCAAAACCCTGTAAACAATCAAATTAATTACATAGCCAAATATATTGCCTGTAAGTTTACATACTGATAGAGGAATAAGGGTCCTTATTTTACTCCATTTAAAGTTCACACAGGTAATGGGTAGTCCTAAAGCCCTGGATACTTCCTCCTAAGTTTCTTGGTTTTGCTTGCAGATCTTAATATATGAGGATTGACTCTCTGACCAGTATGTTTAAAAACTCTACTCAGAGTTGGACTTACTCAACTCAGCACGTTTCCTTAGAGATAATGGAAAAGTTATGTATTTGAATAGATTAGCTACATATTTCATCTCCTACCATGATAGCCACAGAAACCCTGTCAAACCACCTCTACACCCTCACTCCACATGACTGTGATCATAAACTGAAGATGCGTTGGATTGCAGGGAAGATGACTATACAAGTATCTTTATTTATTTTTAAAATAATTATTTAATTTAATGTATTTATTTTAATTTGACCAGAAAGGGACAGAGCCAGAGAGAGAGAGAGAGAGAGAAAGAGAGAGAGAGAGGGTGAGAAAGTAAGTCACCAGGTCTGACACTTGAACTGTGGTTGGCCATGTGGGAGTCCAGTGTCCTTAACCACCACACCAATTGCTGGCCCCACAGATATCTTTAAAAATGAGTTTTAGTATCAAGAAATAACATACTTATAAGAATGTCTCAGGACATGATTGCACTTTGCAAGAATATAAAGATTTTATAAAATAAATTTGCAAAAAAAACAACTGTAAAAGGGAACATCCATTGTGTAAAAGAACATGGCAGAGAAAATGGTGGCCACTTGTGGAGGAGACTTTTAATTCTGTGCTATAAAAAGCTTTAGATTCTGACAGTCCTGGGGCTCGCATTCTCAATTGCCTGGATTCAAGGAATTGAACATTATGCTTTAATGAGGGATTTGCACGACCTGTCTCAGTAGAGTTACTAAGAGTGATGGAAATATATTAGCAAAAATAAGTGGGGCTTTGATGCAATAATATGAAGAAACATCCTTCCAGAACTATACGCATGGTTGAAGGGATATTTTACACTAAACGATGTTGTCATGCTCTAAAACAATGGCTTGCAACAGAGACCAAAAAACTTCATTTCTCTGGATTTGTGGTCAAAACAATTAGAAAATGCAGCCTGCCGTACTGGAAAAGGTGGGACCTAAAATCATATGAACTTGGATTCAAATCCTGCCTTACCTTTTGAGTGTTTACTTGCATTTGACTTACTCAAATCTATTTCCACAGATATAAAATGCAATTTTCAACCCATGGCAAGATCATTTTAATGGTAAACAATATCATACATTCAATGCTGCTGGCATGATGCCTGGATCATGATGGCCAGCCCCTCATGCATGTTCATGGAGTACATGAAATACACAGTGCTTTAGGAACAGTTTACAGAAAGAGCAGGAACGAGGGGAGAGAGACAGTAAACCTATAATGTGACATGAAGAGCTGTATGTGTCATTGACCCACCTGCACGTACACACAGCAGGTAAGAAGACAGACAGCATACGAAAGGGGAGTTAGGGAAGGATTCTGTGGAGGTGGTGCTTGTGTGGAAACTAGACAGAAAAAAGAGGGTGTGCTGTGGATGTCTGGAAGAGGAGGTTTCCAAGAAAAGGGAGGAGCCTCTGAGTTGGGCACGTGCTCTCCATTTTCAAAGATGGCGGGTTCAGAGAGGCTCTAATATGTTACTAGAGTGCAAATTATATGATAGTATCACAAACAGCACCCGGTAAAATGAGCAGATAGCTAAGAGCAAAAACACGGGGTCAGAGTGACTAGGACGAGGTCCTATTCTTATCCTTGGCAAGTCACTTAACTTTCTGGGTTTAGTTTTCCTCATCTGCAAAGTGGAACAACTATTTTCTATTGTTTTTATTTTTATTTATTTTTTTAAAAGTTTTTGCCACTGGCCATGTGCACAGAGAGAGTTGGTGAGAGGGGAAGTGAGTGATTAACCCACAAGAGGGATGGCCATGTCACATCCCTTCTCCCTCATTCTCCTCTCAGGGTTTTGGATGTGAACCCACACATGGTCAGTGTGATTTTCAAGCTGCCACGTCCAGGACTTGAACCACGATTGGCTATATGGGAGTCTAGAGCCTTAACCACTATACCACCTACTGGCCCCAGTATTTCCTATTGTGAGAACTACATGTGCTAAATATTAAAATGTGCAGTAGCACATAATAAACACCAAGTAAATTTCAGTTTTTAAATTTATTTTTGTCAGAGGAGCTGCAGCGCATTCACCAGAGAGAAAGAGAAGGGAAAGAAGAGTGAGAGGAGAAAGGAGAATCGTTCTTCATGGAAGAACGATTCTCCTTTCTCAATACCTCAATCCCTTCTCCTCCACCCTCCCTCCTTTCAAGATTTTGGGCATGCACACACCTGCCATGTGTCTCAAGTCTCAGAACTCTGCTCAGGACTCAGCTCCTGCGGTTGGTCATGTCTCAAGTCACTGTGCTCAGGACTCAGCTCCTGCGGTTGGTCATGTGGGAATCCAGTCACCATGACCACCACGCCATGGGCTGGCCCTATTTTAAAAATGAATAACTAATATAGATTGTCACCCCATGCTCTTCTCACTGAAAAATTACCCTTGGTTTCCCAAGACTGTAGTTTGATGAGGTTTTTGGATTTAACATTTCAAAATAAATACTGTGCTCAGGACTCAGCTCCTGCGGTTGGTCATGTGGGAATCCAGTCACCATGACCACCACGCCATGGGCTGGCCCTATTTTAAAAATGAATAACTAATATAGATTGTCACCCCATGCTCTTCTCACTGAAAAATTACCCTTGGTTTCCCAAGACTGTAGTTTGATGAGGTTTTTGGATTTAACATTTCAAAATAAATCATTTGTGTGAAATGTGTGGGTGTTCTCTATTCTGGAAATATGCCTTTCCTGTTTCTCTTGTTTTGTTTTTTAGGCTTTTTTGGAGAGAGTTAGGGTTTTCTTTCCAAAGATCTAGAAATCTTATTTAAGCGTTCTGCTATGTCTTGAATGTCAGGGAGCTGCACAAACATTTTGAAGATTGATGAATCATAAAATTCGAAGAAGAATTTTTAAATTAAAAAATGATTATTTTTGATGTTTTCCTTTTGAAATCTTTTGACAGTTGGGATAATGATTTTATCTACTCAAAGCATGACTGGAATTTGGCATTCTAATAAAATGCAGATTTCATTGCCTATAATAATGCCTTTTGCACTTTGACTGAGTCTGCTACTTGCTTTCCCATGGATTTTCTTGTGCAGTACGGACAACAACTCAGTGAATTGGGTACGATTTCCCCCATTTTGAAGATTCAGGATCTGAGATTTGTACAGAGTAACTTAAAATAACTGTGAGTTAAGTGTTTGACCTTCAGAGTAGGTTAGGCTATTATTCTCCATTTCTTTGTGCTTCAAATTTAGATTTTTACATTCTTCCATTTAAATAATCTTTAAAACGATTTTCCTGTGAATCTCATCCAATAATATGAGTAATACTGAAGAGGGATGAGAAAGTCTTTAAAAATGATGCCATTTAGTTATCATACACCTCAATGTATGGGGTGTATGGTGTCTGGAAATTTTGAAAATTCTCTGTGAAAATTTGGAAGTCATCTGTGGCAGTTATGGGAATGTAGCTTGTAGATCTCCAAACACAGAGACTAACGACCTAAGGGTCCCAGTTATTGAACTCTGAAATTGAAGGCAGTGTTCTTGCCAAGGTCTCACTTCCCACACTCTGACCCAGATAATGGTAGTTCAACAAGACTACTAAGGAGATCATTCCTAAAAGACTTAGGCTTCCTTGGGGCCAGCAGGTGGCATGGCAGTTGAGGGCATTGGACTCCCACATGGCTGACTGCTGACTGTGGTTCAGGTCCAGGACCTGGCAGTTTGCTTTCTCACTTTATCTCTCTCTCTCTCTCTCTGTCCCTCTCTGGTCCAATTAAAATAAATTAATTAAGTAAAATAAAATAGTTATTAAGAAAAAGACTTAGGCTTCCTTGAAGTCTCTGACCTCGCAGTTTTCAGACTACAACACTCCAGGACAATTGTACCCTGCCACTCCCCAGTCTCTCTGTACAGGACCAGCTCTGCATCCAGTCTCCTCATCCTCCCTGCGATGTTCTTATTCTCCCCATTGCCCCTGCCTCCTTCCCTGTTTTCTCAGAACCGGGCATTTCTCCAATACAATTCTTGCACATGTAGTCCTTTTTGTGGACTGTTTTTCAGAGGAAAAGAGCTAACACACCATTTTATTGTCAAACTGAAATGTAAACAGAAAAAGCAACTGGGTACTTGAGAAGCTGGAATGCATGCCCTATAAAAGAAGTGAGAATGCTTCGTTAGGACAAAAGGTCTACAGTATTCCCTGCTTCAATACACAGTGTGGAAGGGATCCCTTCATAACACAAACCAGGATATATCCCATAATGCTTTGAAAAGTCTCAAGGTCTCCAGGGCAATATGGTACAGGCAAAATGATAGACTTCAAAGTCAGAAAGACTTGATTTGAATAATAATAGCCATTGTACTTATGAACATGTGCATATAAAACTACGCAAGCTATGTAAGCCTTTGAATCTCATTTATCTTTTTAAATATAAAATAAGAATGATAAAAGCTGCCCCGTAGCTATCACTTAGTAAAAATGTTCTTGCAGTACTTTGCTATGTCTATAACTCATGACGTGCATTTTGTGACTCTATCCAGATGTGACCCTTTGTGTTCTTCACCTTATAAACTCTTTCACTCTGAATCCATCCTTTCCTGTGTTGGTCCTAGTAGTTAATACTGCTCTTCTTACACTTGAAGCCAACATTTGAACTGATCCCTTACATGCTATCTGCCTTTGCCTGATAGAAAATTTACACTGCCCTTCAAGCACTAGAAAATGACACAGTGGTTAAACACAATGCACTGTGAGACAGACTCACATGGGAAGGTTACTAGTTCAGGTCCAGAGCCCTCCCTGACTATGCCAAGCCTGATTGTGTCTGTGAGCCAAGCTGGCCAAACCTGGAGCTAGGATTGGTGGGTCATGGCATCAAGATCCTATCTGGGGTTTTGTATCTCTCTCTCTCAGAATGAATGGATACAACTTAAATAAACTTTCAAATAAAAGTTATTTGAAAAAAAATTGTCCTTTGCTCTGGCACTTAGTAAAAGAGAAAATGAAGTGTTTTTCTCCCAAGTTTGTCTCTATCTGAGAAATGGGCATTAAGAAGAGAAAATGGCAAGAGGAGGGGTAGGGTCACTTAGGTGCCGACACCGACAAGGATGAGGTGTATGTGGCAAGATATATAACGTTCCAAGGTTTAGGCAACAGGCCAAAGGAGAGACCAGCAGATGGCATAGCAGTTACATCGCTGGCCTCTCACATGGCCAACTGCAGTTCGAGTCCCAGACTCGGTGGCTTCGAACCCATGCTGGGTGCATATGCGTGTGTGCCCAAAATCCCAAGAGGAGAACAGAAGAGAGAGACTGCAGAGTGACCACTGCTTCCCCAAACCTTGGGTGATTTCTCACTTTCCTTCTGTCTCTCACTGTCTCTCCAGCGAGCACACGTGCCCTATAGCAAAAATCTCTCTCTCCAAAATAAATAAATAAGTAAGTAAATAAGAGAGCAGGTCAGAGGAGATATAATTGTCTTGTTCAAGCCTATGTGCACACCTACAGTTCTTGAAGACTTTGTGCATCAGAGAACAACTTCCTAAATCTTACTTCCTTCTTCTCCATCACAGACAGTTTCAACAATACTTTTATATTATGTCCTGAAAAGGTAGCCTGATAACTCTTGGTTCCTGGCGTTAAGCTTTCTACACATTAATTTTCCTTTAAACGTTTAGACTGGCTCTTACACACATCCAGAAATTAATTTAAAGTTGTCATACATGACATGATTATACTGCACTATTGTTTTCATTTAGACATGATAATACCTTAGCTACAAATCTTTATTTTTTTTTTTCTTCTTCTTCCTTAAAGAGACTTTTGCTGTAGGGTGCGTGAACTCATTGGAGACACACAGAGAGACAGAGAGACAGAAAGCAAGAAATGACTCCACTGGGGGCATGGCCATGCCACAGTCCCTTCTCCGTTCTCCTCTGTGGAGCTTGGGCATGCATGACACATGCCTGGCCTGAGTTTGAAGCCACTAGATCTGAGACTTGAACCATGGTCCAGTGATATAAACCAGTATGCCATCTGCTGTTCCCAGCTACAAATCTTAATACAAATATCTCTCTAGTTACATGAAGAAATACCTCCAGCTACTGCAATAGTGGGGAACCAGAATGCTTCTCTAGCATCACACAGCAGTGTCCTTGTAAATGCCACCTCCCTACATGGTCACTGTATTCCCTCAGAAACTCATCTTCTCTTACTGGGATTATTATTTTCCTCTTTTACCTGGTTTCACTGCCCTTTTTTTCAACTTTATTGTCATTCAAATTTCCAATTAAATAATTTCTTTTTGGAGTGGAAACATTTTTGAGATGTTTTTAAAGTTTATTTTAGAGAGAAGAAAGAATGAGACAGGCATCCTCAACAGGATCTCATGCCCCAGTTTTTGGAGTAGAAACATTTTTGAGATGATTTTAAAGTTTTTAAAGTTTATTTTAGAGAGAAGAAAGAATGAGACAGGCATCCTTAACAGGATCTCATGCCCCAGTTCCATCCCAGCTTTCCCAGGCAGCAAGAATCAGGAGCATACATGTGTGCACCTTGTATTTACAAGGAAACATAGTACCCAAACCCTGAGCTTCCATACGACTTCCATCCATTCAGAAGGGCAGGTCACCATTGCAATGGGGCCTTAAAATATTTTAAAAAATAGTTCTAAGAAAATAATGGAAAGTTCATATTTTTACCTTCCAGAGTGAACTGCCTTTATTCTTGGACACAAGTGCTTTCTGGGACTCCCCCACCCCATATTTATAATTTCCCCCCATAGTTAATGCACTGTTTCCATTGGAAAAATAGAACATTATAGATAAAACTGAAAACCTTCGATCTTCACTGGCCCCTTTTCCATTTCTTCACCAACACTTCCTAAAGAAAAATTGAGTCTTCAAACTCCTTACTAGAATAAGTTTCTTCTCATATCCCTCAAGGAGTCAATGTTTTATGTATTATTGCACCATGACACCGTAGCCTTAAATCCTAGAGTCTAAAATTTGCTGCATTTTTTCCCCACTTCAGAGCATACTTTTATCTGAACACTCCTACTTTACCTCGTTACTCATAATAAATCTGTCTCCATTCAAAGCCCTTTCAAAAACATTATGACAGCTGAGATTCTTCTGCACATCTAGCAGAGAATATTCTCTGTGTCACATTGACCCTAGAGTTATACCTCGTCATCAAACTTGTCACACATCTCTGCAGCTATGGGAGTTTGTGTCACCTCTGCCATAATTCTATGAAGAACGTGAGAACAGAAGCCGTTCTGTCTTCATCTTTGTAGCTCCTGAATGCAGAGTGATACAAGCCTTTACCCTGAGTTCAATAAATTACTAGTGTGGAGGAAATGTAGAGGAAGTGATGACAATGTCCATGGATGGATGAGGAGAACAGAAAGAGGCTCTAACATAGAAAACAACGTACTCAAATTTGATAAAATGTTTCAAATAAAATAATTAAAATGGCACATATACTATAGAGTGAAATGATAAGAATATACTTACTGGAGACACTTGTTTAAATAACACAGTAGCTGTCCTGGTTCTTGCTTAAAAAATCAAGTTGTTTTCACAACTAAGAAAATGTTCTGCTTGAGTGAATAAGGTTGTTTTCACACATGATTTTAGAATGTCAGGTGAAAATGCATACAGAAGTTTTAAAAATCTAAATTTGGCTTTAAAATTAGAAAAAAATAGTAAACTATGTCCTTTTACTAAGAAATTTCTACATGAAATCTCTAAAATGACATGTTAAAACCCTGGTAAAATCGGGCAAAGAATATTTTTATTTGTTTGTTTTAAATTTCTTGTGGCTCCAGACAAATATTTCAATGTTTGAACACTAAATATGCAGGTAAAAAAGATGTATTGGTAGAAAATTAACTGGTGATTAATTAACATTCAACAATTCATCTGACAGATTTTGAAGCAATTCTATTTCAGGAATTATTTTAATCTGAAAACAGAACGGAAAAATTTGCAGTTTCCAGTAATTTTCCAGCATTGTATAAAATCTAGGTGCATAAATAGAATCAGATGACAATGCATCCAAATCATACTGCTATTATGTATTTTACAATGATGCCTCTGAGCTATTAGTTAGGTAATACAGATCAATTAGATTAAGTAGTGAAAAAAAAGGAATGAGTGGATTTCAATTAACCAATTATAGTAGGAAATATGATTTGAGCTGCAGGTATGGAGTTGTAAGCCAGTGCTGACTGATTCCTTCTGGATTTATGGAAAGCACTTCATGAACATTAAATTTGGTCTGTAGGATATGCTGACCAATCAAATGTATCCTTTTTTTAAATTTTATTTTTTTTTGAGAGGTTTTTGCTATAAGGTACATGCACTCACCAGAAAGACAGAGAAAGACAGAGAGACAGAAAGTGAGAAATCACCCCCCCAAGGGGGATGGCCACGCCACAATCCCTTCTCCTCCATTCTTCTCTCGAGATCTCAGGCATGCACGCACATGTGCCCTGCGTGAGTTTAAGCCACTGGGTCCGAGACTCAAACCGCAGTCAGCTACTTGGGAGTTCAGCGACACAGCCATTACACTAACTGATGGTCCCACCAATCAAATGTATCTTAAAGCTCAGTTAAATCAGAGGCCGGTGGGTGGCATGGTGGTTAAGGGCACTGGACTTCCACATGGCCAACCGCTGTTTGAGGACAGGGCCTGGTGGTTTGCTTCCTCTTTTTCCCTCTCTCTCCTTGTCTCTTTCTGATCAAACTAAAAATAAGTAAATAGATGAATAAACAAATAATAAAAAATGTTTTTTAAAAGATCGATTAAATAAGAAGTTGCTTTTTTAAGTTGTCAAGGCTCTCTCTCTCCCTAGGCTTACTGAAAATAAAATGGCAAGATAACTCTTACTAAATTTAGCCTTGTGAGTCCTTTTGATGAAGTTTTTCTACATTTCAAAATGATTTTCAGCTCTTCCCATTACAATATCACCAGGGATAGACTGGATATAAGGTACTTGCAGAAAGAACTAATCTAGATAGGAGACAGATAAAATGTGCCTCAAAATGCAATTATTCAGTGACTTATGGGAGACAAAATTAATCAAAAAGGATACCTGTTAAATTGAACAAGGGAAAGCAGCAGAATGTATTAACTGGATTTGTTGTGCATCACACTATTTTACAATCCCAATGTTTATTTATTGTTCATGTGTCTGTGTGTCATAAAGAAATAAAAATTAATCTTGAGCCGTGACTGTTCTTTTGAAGTAGAGGCAGTTAAAAAAAATCATCTAATCTTCATGAAGATCTCATTAAGCAGCTTATAATGTATTAAAAACTTCACAAGAAGAAATCTTCAAATAAAGAAAAGGATTTTAGGTGTCTGATGGGATTTTTCATATTCGCTTCCAGTTTAATAAAGAATCAGTTTGTGACCTAAACCACATTATGTCAAGTGGTGGGAAAAACAACTTTTCAGTTTTACATTGACTACATTTTCTAATTAATCATTTAAATATTAGAACTGAGAAATATAATTTTAATTAATATTTTAATTAAATACTTTATATTTAATCTTAATAATTTAAGATCAGTACTTTTTTAGGTCAGCCAAATCTGTCAGCTCTGTTGGATTATGAAAGTGGACATTTGTATTGTTAGGTTGAGTTTAATAATTCTCCAAAAGCAAAGATTTATACACTAATTGAATAGGTTTTCCTGGCAGAGTTTCAAAAGCCTGTTGCTCAGATTGGGAAGCATCTATTTAATATTGTATATAAACTTATCATTGCTCTATTGAGCAATAAAAAACAAACTAAAGTATATGCTAGCAAGAAGAAAAGAAAAAGTGAAAGTATAAAGACATCTTCAATAAAAGCATATCTAATGATCAAATCTACCAATGAATTTCTAAATGTTTAAAAAGTAACCAGAACATACAGGAAACTCAAGTGACTTACCCCCAAAATAAGATGATTAACTCAGTTAAAAGATGGGAAAATGAGTTGAACAAAAAACTCTTTAAAGAAGACACACATAGCCAAAACACAAATGAAACAATGCTTGACATCCCTCATCACAAAGGAGATGCAGATTAAAACCACAATGAGATACCATGTAACCCCTGTCAGATGGTGGAGATTAAAAATACAGAAAATGATAACTATCAGCAGGGTTATGGAAAGGGAAACTCTCCTACACTACTGGTGGGAATGCTACTTGGTCTAACCACTGTGGAGAACAATATGGAGGTTCTTCAAAGAACTTCAAATACAACTACCATATGATCCAGCAATTCCATTCTTGAGTACCTACGCAAAGGACAGGAGAATGCTCAGTCTGAAAAGTGCTCACACATCTATGTTTACCACAGCATTATTCACGATTGCTAAGATATGGAACCAACCCAATGAACAGATGAATGGATTGAAAAGTGTGGCATGTTTCTGTACAGAATACTATTCAGCCACAAAACCAGTAAGATCCTTTGTATTTGATAGAAAGTGGACAAATATGGAAGATTTATTGCTGAGTGAAGCAAGTCAGGCTATCAAAGAAAGACATTGTATGTCTCCACTTAACATATACCAACTGTCTGCACTCTATGGTAGAGACTGATGGACTGAAAATAGTTATGGACGCTGGAGACAGTGTGGAAGGAGGGTGGGAGAGGGGAAGATTGTACGGAAGGAAATTAGGGAGAAAAATAGAGATGTAAGACATCTATGGGACACAGAAATGTTTTATTACCTGTTTTTGATAAAGTGTATAATATTCTCAACTGGACTCATCTGAGCTATATTTCATGTTGGGTAAATTCTTTATACATGTTAAATGATGTATAGTGATTGAATGTATAAAATCATAATAATAATAGTTACAAGGTTGACAAAAATACAAGTTAGTTGGGGGCAACAGGTGGAGCAGTGGTTAAGGTGCTGGACTCCTACATGACTGACTGCAGTTTGAGTCCTGCACTTGGGGGCTTGAAAATCATGCTGGGCATATGTGTGTGAGTGCTAAAAATCTGGAGAGGAGAATGATGGAGAAGAGTTGGTTTGGCCATCTCCCCAGCAGGTTGATTTCTTACTTTCTCTCTCACTCTCTCCTGCCAGTGCACATGCCCTATGGTAATGACCTTAAAAATAAAATACAAGTTAGTCATTCTTCTTTTAAATATTATCTATGCACAGCTGTTGGTGAAGAGAGTTCTGATACACTATTTTTTGGTAACTAACTAGATTTATGATGTCAACATGGATTTGTTAAGCTGCTTTTGGTCATGAATAATACAAATAATAATGGCTTTAGCATTTAGAGGTTTAAAATGTAAGTAAAGAGGCAGAGGCAGGCAGGTTCTCTTTAGAGGTTTAAAATATTAGCATTTAGAGATTTAAAATATAAGTAAAGAGGCAGAGGCAGGCAGGTTCTCTTGTAGAGAGGTTTAGAATCACCAGGCTTTTTCTATGTCTCCTGGAGGTTCTCTCAGACTGTCTTCTCTCTTGTAACTGCTAACAGTCTCCCAGGCAACAGCTGCCTCATGTAAAACAGGACAAGAGTGAAATCTCTTCTCTCATTGATTAAAAAAGATTCTGAAGAGTTGCTACCACCCACAACTACAGAAGGCACTGGATTTGTTAATAGTGGTACTCCTATCACAAGAATATTGACATGCTAAAACATCACATTGTATAATTTACATATATCATTTTCATTGGCAATATAGCTGGAATATATACAATATAGCTGGAAAAATAACTTCAAATGACTAAATAGATGTCATTATATGTAAAATACAGAACTATTAAACTAAAAAACAAACAAACAAAACACTGAGTTTGCCAGGACCTCTAGAGTTAAACATATGACTATTACATGTGGCACATGTATAAAATGATCCTTATATGTTTCTCTACAGAGCTCAGAATGCTCTTGAAATCAAATCACCAATCACAGTTGGGATCCTTCCTCCATTCACCCTCTTGTGCTTTCAAGTGTGGAGTGTTTATTAAGGGCTTGCTGCATGCCTAACTAGAGCTCTGGAGCTAAATCAAGCAGCAGCAAGAGAGACTCAGGCATGCTCTTCTCAGTAAGCGGTCAGATAGGACCTTTCTGAGATCCATGAAAGTGGGTGCAATTCATGGGGAAAGCCTTTGGGGCAGGAAAACTGGTGTGAGGCAGGAGTGAGTTTCGCCTGGCCTGACCTGCAGCAGGACCAGGGTAGCTGCCTCATTCGTAAGAGATAGAAAGGATGGTAAATACGGAGTCAGGGAAGGAGCCAGAAGTCGAAAAATATAGCAGGACACTTTGAGAGCGTTCTAGCTGGGTGCCATGTGACTCGATTTACATTTTACACACCTTGTTCTTAGTGATTCTGGGATATCGAGGGCCCAGGGTTGAGAGTGGACACTGAGAGGGTATTTAGGACACATTCGTCTGTTCCAGGCTGGAAATGGCAGCATGGACTTATGCCCTACTAGAAAGTAAAGGAGATTGGTAGAAATCAGGATACTCTTGACTTTGTAATGTAGCCAGTAAATTTGAGAATGTCATATGGTAAATATATTTCAGTGGCGAGACTACCATGGATAACTATTTTTTTTAAAAAGATTTTGCCATACAGTGGATGCACTCACTGTAGAGACAGAGAAACAGAAAGAAAGAAATTCCTACCCCCAAGGGGTGATGGCCACTTCGTAATCATTTATCCTCCATTCTCCTCTTGGGATTCTGGGGATACACACACACACCTGGCATGAGTTTCAAACCTTCAGGTCTGGGACTCCAACCATGGTTGGCCACATGGAAGTCCAGTGCCTTAACCATGATAACTCCTGCTGGCCTCCTGAATAAGTATTTTATTTCATCCATCTTTTAGGAGGTTAGAGGACAAATACAAAATCTTTTTTCTATTGCAATGATCTACTCTAAAGTTCCATTGAGGGAAGTGTTCAATAAATACTTCCAAACTGTGCTCCTTTTTTTAGAGAGAGATTTTTGCTATAAGGCACGTGAGCTTGCCAGAGACACAGAGAGAAACAGAGACAGAAAATGAAAAATCACCCCCTGACTAGATAGCCATGCCACAATCCCTTTTCCTCTATTCTCCTCTGGGATCTTGGGCACGCACGCACATAGGCCCAGCATGAACTTTAAGTCGCTGGGTCCAGAACTTGAACCACGTTCAACCATATGGGAGTCCAATGATGTAACCATTATGCCATCTTCTTGTCCCCCAAACTGTGATCTTAAAGACACTTTCATGCTTTACCATCCAGTGGGCACAAATTGAAACATGCCTCACTTAGGAACTGTGTAACTTTGGGTGCATTTCATCACCTGTGTGATTTAATGCTCTCCTGTGGAGGGTTAGGACAGTAACTTCTGTCTCGATGATTGTTTCAAGCATTAGGTGAGATTATGCATGTGAAATGATGAGCACACTCCGTAGCACACACTAGCAACTAAATGATATTAGTTCATTTCTCCTGTATTTTGAGTAATGCTATTCAGGCTTTCGGTGCCATGGGACATTTCATTCTGTGTACACAGACAGAATCACAGCCAAGACTTTGATGTTCCATTTTTTTTTTTTTAAAGGGTCAAGGTGGTCTTAATGATGTATCCAGTGGTCCAACAATTTTCTCACAACTGCCGGAGGCTCTTGAAATAAGACGTGACTATGCCATGGAGATAAAAGGGAAAAAAAAATAACATCTTCATGTGCTGGGAACTTGTCCATTCGAGGCAGAGATAATTTTCCTTTGGCAGATGGCCTGACTGTTTACTGGCTTTGCTTTCTGTTCTCTGAAAAAGAGAAAAATATTTTTTCCCAGGAAAATTTTCGGTTCCCAGGGCTATCCTTCAGGATTTTCAGTAGACACACTGTATCTTTATTAGACAGTCTGAGATGATCAGCTATCACTGAATACAATCATGGCTTTCCACAATCCTCTTTCGAAGTCATACCTTTAAATCCAATTCACGGTGATTATACAATAGCTACTTGAAAAAAACCATCGACTACTGTTTTGTTCATTGTGGCAGACTGACAAAAGCTTAACTCCTGCGACATGCTTGACATCTGTTACAATCCTTGTGTCTGAACCACACTAGGGTTAAGGTAAGGGGTAGGGTTAAGGAAAGAGTTATGGTTAGGGTTATATTAAAATGCAAAAAGAAGTCAACTGCCCACCACCAAATGTTCTTTGGTGGGCGGGAATGTACACATAGCTTAATTTTGATTATTAGAAGACCTATGTGCTGGTAGAAGTTCATGCAGACATGGAATGATCTGTTTCACTCAAACAACCTCAGCCCTTACCTGTTAAATCCAATGCCTACCTTGTTAATTCTGTTCTTTGGAAAGTCAACCTGAAGTGTCCTGTATGCAGGCTTTTCCTGTTTCCCTTCCTCATGCAGACTCACTTGGACAGCTAGCTGTCTCCTGTCTAGTCCTGTTCCTTCTCTTCTTTCCAGAGCCTCTCACTCTGAACTGACTCTCTTGATTTAGGAACCTGATTATTTCAGGTTTCTGCTCAGAGAGTTTCCTTGGCTGCTCTTTGCCTGCTAAGAGTTGAACTTGGGGGACCAGCAGTTAGCATAATGGCTATGCCGCTGGACTCCCATGTAGTCGACCGCGGTTCGCGTCCTGCACCTGGGGGCTTAAAATTCATGCCAGGTGCATGTGGGTGCGTGACCAGGATCCCGAGAGGAGAATGGAGGAGAAGGGATTGCGGCGTGGTCATCCCCCCTCGGGGGTGATTTCTCGCTTTCTGTCTCTCTGTCTCTGTCTGTCTGGCGAGTGCATGTGCCCTATAGCAAAAATCTCTCAAAAACAAAACAAACAAACAAAAAAACCTTGGGGATCTGGCTGTAGCCCTTCTCCCCACTGTTGCCTTTGCAGCTATGAAGACCTGCAAATGTAGCTGCAACCCCGAATCCTGAATTTTTGATTCCAGCATGAGAAAATCATCTTTCTTTTCTGAACTCAACTACTATTTGTACTTTCTTTCCAGCACCCATCTTTCTTCACCTTCTGTAGTAGATAAGGGATATATTGGAATTTTGGGATCAATGGCTACTATTTTGTCCCCATACTTCTTTTTTATTTTCTTTTATGCCAGAGGGTATGTGTTGGTACACGAGAGAGAGTTTGAGAGAAAGAGAGATAAAGCACTCCTTCCAGTAGGGCCCTGTCATGTCAGTCCTTTTCCCCATTCTTCATTCCATCATGGTCCTGGCCATATGTGTACATATACAGCATGCCCTTCAAACTGCTGGAGCTGGGACTAGAAACCTGGCCATCCATGTGGGATCCGACTTTCTCTGCATAGTGTTCAACCCCTGCACCATGGGGTTGGTCCCGAAACAGTTAGTATCTTAGGAAAATGTAAGACCCTCAGCTTGTTTTCTTACTCTTTATCCCAGGTAAGTCTAGTCCTTTGCTAAAAGGAGGAAGTGGCAGCAAAAGATTCCCGCTTTGTGTGTGCAACAAACTAGAACACACTGTAATTGGCTTTTTTGGCCATGTAAACATACACTATCATCCCATTCTGGTATAGGGGACTTTTCATTAGGGGTCAAGTTGGTCAGCATTATAATAATAGAGTTTTTTTTTGGTCCATCATTGACTGAGATGTGATGCTTATTATGGTGAAGATGCAGTGATCCTATGATGATGCCTATGAGACTCAGGAATCCCCAGTGTCTCAAGGCTTCCACTCTGAGTCTGACCATACATTTAGAGAAATTCACACAGAAGGAAGAAACAGTTCTGAAGTTCATAAGAAGGAAGGGGTAGATGAGACAGCAGTCCAGGTTCCCTCACCTCTAGATAGGTGTGTCCTATGATTTTAGTAGAGGTGATTTTGATACTTGATCTTACGTCTCTCTTTCCTGCAGTTAGTAAATTAACCCATGCATTTAATTTAGTAGACCTACTATGTGCCAGAAACTCATCTAGGCATTAGGTTTACTGTAGGGGGTAGATTTCCTAGAAAGTAAATAGATTCAAAAATTCAAGACCCTTCACTTACCTAGTCCCTCTACCACGGAGAATTATTTATTATTATTACATGTTTTGATCACATTTTCAAAATAAGACTATTTAACCACAGCTAAAACTGTTTGTCTTTTAATTTCCACTTCCCTTTGTCATGTTTCTCATCCTATGGGTGGCTTTGAAGTGGCAATAGGCATTTTGGGACCTAGTAAATGGGAAGTTAAGTTGGGAAGGTACATTTAGTTTTGGGTCGCTGGAATATGTTTGGCACTTAGTAACAAGTTCCATATCAAGTTAAGTTATACGTATCAGTAGCCACCTGGAGATAGAATAGTGTCCTGTACTACTCCAACACGAGATGCTTATGAGCTTCCATTTAGGTGCTGGAGTTATTGACAGAGCTAAACACTTATCCGGGCAAGAGATGGGTCTGGATAAAAGTGAGATTGTGGAAGGTATTGGTTAGCAAGGACCCTCTGGGACATTGAAAGTGAAAGTTGGGAGGAAGATTGTCCTGGGAAAATTACTTGGGTTGGTCAAGTCATATTTATGATTGGACATGGTATTCCCAACTGGCTGGGCAATAATTTGTCATAACTGTCAGGTGATTTTATCTACTCCAGTGTAAGATGGTGTAAATGATGACACAAATGTCATTTATGTTGGGAGTATACACTTAGTTTTTTTTTTTTTTTTTTTGGAGAGATTTTCACTGTAGGGCACGTGCGCTCGCCAGACAGACAGAGAGAGACATAGAGACAGAAAGCGAGAAATCAAGGGGTGATTTCTCCTCCCTTCTCCTCCATTCTCCTCTCGGGATCTTGGGCACGCACGCACACGTGCCCGGCGTGAGTTTTAAGCCACCGGGTCCGGGACGTGAACCGCGGTCGACTACATGGGAGTCCAGCGACATAGCCATTACGCTAACTGCTGGTTCCCAGTTTTGATGCCCATTCTGTAGGTTCTATTCACCTGGCATAAACCTGGGGGATACTATAGATTTTACAGATGTTTATATTGTATTTTTCAGTCTTATAAGCCCTATGGTATTATAACTATTGCTAATTATATCACTCTTTCACTTTATCACATGAAAATTAACATGTTTCCTTGGACACTTCACATTTTATAGCTATAGCTTTGATTACTAATATCCAGAAACATCTCTTATCTAGACAGGGTTATCATTCACGTGCAATTTTCTCTTTCTTCAGGCTTACATTTAGCACTGAACATAAGCATGAACTCGTAGCACAATTCCTCTTCTGATTTGTAAGTTCAAAGTGAATGGCTGAGCTTCTTGTAAACTGATGTAGGGCTTGATCTGGACATATGGGTATGGGCTTAGACGGCAACCTTCACAAATCTGTGAATGGATTTTTAGGCAATATTATCATACCAGAAACTAAGACTAATTATTTCAGGGCATTAATTTTCTTAGGCTGTATGATTTAAAGGAGATACTTCTTTTTATCACAGACTACCAAAAGCAGTGTTCAGTTCAATAAAGTTGAAGAAGACAAACTAAAAGCTTATGTGTAAAGACCTCTACAGTCTTTCTCCCTAATAGTTCACAACCTTATATAGGGCAATACAATTTAATAGACCCCCCCCTTTTGTGTGTGTGTGTGTTCTCTTGTGCGGAAAGCTTTTAAATTTATGCATAAATATTTATAGCTAAACTGTCCTCCATAGCATCTCTTTCTCATATATCTTAGCATATATATTCTTCATGAAAGTCTTGTTTAAAGAAAAAATAATCCAGTTGATATTCAGAATTTTCTTTAGCAATGATCCCAGACCTTTCAACAATGACTGAGTACGTTAATCCCCAGAAGACTTCTCAGAAATCAATCCATGGATATTTTAAAACTCATCACTTAAGACACCTACTGCCTTTAATATTAAAAAACTATGAAGAAAACAAAGCCCTCACAGTACTCCTAGGTATATGAAGAATACACATACACATAAATCATGAAGGATATTAGGCCAAAATGTAATGACTCTGATAGATATAAATTGGAACCACGGGTATTATTTAATGGCACCTGTTGGATGTTACCCTCAAGCTCATTAGGTTAGCAGCCTCACTGTGTGAAATGCCAAATCAAATCATAAAAGTTAGTGTTGTGTTATAAAGAGGCAAACAGCAAATTCAAGGCTGCATGTTGCTGAAAGAGAATTTAATAGCCCAACAGACAAACAAACCAACCATTCAGTTTACAGAAGGTCTTAGCCAGATTACTAGGGTTGTTTCTATGGTACTCTTTGGGATTTAATGCTAAACATTGTTCTGGAGACCACAGAGTGACATTTTTCTAATTATTCAACTCTCCCTTGTGGATCTTACCTCTCTAATTGTGCAAAGTCTAATTCTCACAGCACATTCTTTACTTCCTAGTGTTCTTTCTTCCTCCCTGGTTCTACCTTCTGTGATAACGCTCTGACTGATAGACCTGCCCACAGACTCCCTCTGGGTGGCTGAGAAATTATTGACCTGTCTTGTTACTATAATTGATGAACTAGAAGAGGAAAATGGATTAAAGAAGCCCATCCATTCACAGAGCTGCTATTTGGAGCAATTAAGTAACTTTTCTACATTTTAGGATTGAGACACAGGGTTCGTTTCAGTTAACCAATGGATTTAGAACAAATGACTATATAAAACAGGGTTAGGGACAGTCACTGTGTAACATTGCCAAGTTGAGGGATAGGAAATATGAAAAGAAAAGAAAAAGAGGGTCAGAATTCAGCAACTTGGCATATGCTCCTAATGGCTCTGCAGTTCTCAGGAAGTCTGGCCCTGTGCTTTGGTTCTTGAAAACTTGTCAGGTCCTTGAAACAAATGCCTTCTTCTCTTTTGAAAATATGTTTTTTATACCCTTTGAGGTAAACAAAGCAAAATTCTGTTAAATAGAACCATTTCAATTATACTAAATTAGAGTTGCAAAAATTAAGCACCCTCAGTTAAGATCATACATTTTACTTAATCCTACATAGGTAAGAGTCCAAGGATGAGAAAGTCATCATATTTATGACAATAATTTATACAATATAAAAACACTTTTAGAATATACTACGTAGTAAAAATATCCTATTTTTCTTCAAGATGGTAATTTTGTTTCCCCCCAAAATGATTTTCTACAAAACTGACACATCAGAGAGGAAGAGAAAGAGACTCTCATCTTTTAGAACCTCTCAGTGTGGCTTGAAATACAGACCCACACAGAATTATTAAATAATGCAACATTAGCAGTAAAGACAAACATAGAGTAATGTGGAGAAGATAGGACTCTCTTTTACAAAACATTAGGCTATGCTTTTGTCCAGTTAGAAATGGAAGAATATCAGGAACACTTGCCCTCATCAGTTGGAGGCAGAAAAAGCAGCACATTCCTCTTTAACAAGGTGTGTTATATTCATAGTCTACAACAGTTTATATTCTCACAGTCAGGCATTCTAACTCCCTTTCAAAATCCTCAATTGTCTTTTCTTTTTTTTTTTTTTTTCTTTTCACACACTTCTGGAAAAAAATCAGAATCTACTTTAATGATGCCTTCTAGCTTTTTCTTGAGAATTGATGGGGGCTTATCAGAAAGAATGACAGGAAACTGTTATGAGGCTGACAGCAGCAACGTGTTACCAGAATATGCATCCTAAGAGAGCACAATTGCCAATTTAATCCTTGTTCTATCTTCCTTCTTCATGGAAGCTGATCTCACTTTAAATCTATGACATATGCGCTCAAGTGGGCCCTAATGTCACCCAGTGTCGTGTGATAAACTTCCAATCTTTTCTTTCTTCCATTCTATATGATGATCTCAAATGATTTCTTTTACACAACTTTCCAAACCCCTCTTCTCTTTAATTTTCCAGCTAACAACCTTGGATCTTGGTTGAGAAAACAAAGTAACTAGAAAATAACTCCATAATCTTCATACTTCACATGATAACTCTAACTCCCAAATTTCCTTTTCCCCATCATTCATGTAGTTTTCTCTATGATTATGCTGAAAATTCGCTATTTGACCCACTCCGTTTCATTCTCCCAAAGAATAGGTCTAATGAGCATCCCACAGGGCTGAAGAAAAGATCTCGGCAGTTCCCTTTTATGGTGGAAAAATATTCAATAGACAGAAAGTATTTAAAAATCATTCATTTAATGGAACGTAGATTTACTTTTAAAGATGTACTTCTCATGGGTTTAAAATTATTTCTATTATAAAACATGCCAAAAAAATGAAAAAAGCTTTTTTTTTTCTTCATGAGTCAGTAGGCTAAAGGCAAGATGCCCATCAAGCCCCCTAAATTCAGTGTTTTAGACTTCTTATATTATAAAACACTGGAGTTAAGAAATTACCACTGAGTCATGACAAATCTAATATTCAGACTCCAGAAAATGTGAATATAGTTATGGTTAGCTTTTGGGTGTTGTTATGGTCTGGAGAAATGCCAAACCAAATAATAAAAATTAGTATTGCATTATAAGGAGCCAAATACCAGCCTTACCTCATTAAGGCTTAATAGCCCAGAGGGGCATCTCCTTACCCTGCTGACCTTTGAC